>NW_027531914.1:397379-431347 GCF_008692635.1 Crocuta crocuta
AAGATGCCGGCTGGATTGTTTGGGGGCCCGCACTCAGCCTCTCTTTAACTTGATTACCTCCTGAAAGACCCTCGCTCCAAATGAGGTCACATTCTGAGATTCTGGGACTAAGCCCAGGATGTAGGTACTTATCCCAGGCACTTGGACTCCGACACCTCTTTGTAGGGGACACAGCTCAGCCCCTAACACAGACCTGCCTACAACTGCTGCTGCCTGAACTTAGTTCCTCTTCACCCTCCAGGACACACACCCACTCAGTCACCTTCCCCCAGGGCTTTAGCGCTGCCTTCTCAATATTCTACAAATCCTTCTCCTCCTCTCCATCCTCTCTGTTTTGGCCCAGGCTCTCCTAATTTACTGTCTGGTCTAAGACGAGCATCTTCTACTCGGTCCCCTAAGTTCTCCTCGTGACCACACCCCCGTCCCTGTGCCAATTAATCCTCCAAGGAGCAGCCAGTGTTATCTTGCTGAAACGTACCTCCAACCTTGTCACCTCGCTGCTGGAAATCCTCTGGTGGCTCCACATAGACATTTAGGATAAAGTGCAACTTCTCAGCACAGAGCCCAAGCCTTTTCTGCCTCTGGCTCCCGCCTATCTCTCAAGCTGCAACTTAAACCCTTACCCTCGACCATAATAAACACAAGTTGGTTCTTTGAATAGAGCATCTCACCTGTGCCCTCTTACAGGGCTGCTACCAGCATATCAAGGGCCTCAGTGCCAGGTAAGGTGTCACACTGGGGAGGCTGGCTTACACCGAAGTACCCGGTCCTATGGGTGGAGGCTGCACACAGCTTGCTGGGTCGGAGCTGCTTGGATTTTAGTCCTGAGTCGTCATTCTCTGTCGGCGGAGAATAAAAGGATCCATCCAGGCCTGTGCCTACCTGCGGGCGGTGTCGCCGGGCAGACATTCATGAAATCTCAGCTTTGTATCCACCGCGGAAAGTGCTCTGATGTACTATCTGTTTCTGATCAGTTTGGGAACACCGATTAGACAAGGAGAAAGGGTTCAGGGGCGGCATCAAGGAGAGATGGGCTCCCAACACCTGTTATGCTACGAGGGAGACTTTCTCCAGAAAAGGCGACCCCCTTCACCGTAGGTTCAGGGTCTCGGTCACACCTCAAGATCTCTGGCATCTTGCATAGTGTGCAACATGCACAGGGACTCCATAAATTTCAGATGAGGTTCCCCCCCTTTTCTTTTCTTCTTGACAATTAGAGAATCTGTAACTTCGAAAGTGCTGGACTAGCTGAAAAGGCCACGAGCTGCTAAGGGCGGGGACCTGGGGAGAGTCCCAGGCAGGCTGGCCTGCCCTCGAGGGAAGTACTTAGTGCGAGGCAACAGTCCCAGACCGGGGTCCTGGTCCCACCCCACTCATCGACCAGCTTCATAGCTAAACTGATCAACTGCTTCATAAAATCCTTAAAGCTCTTATATTTTATAACTTTATAAGTCCTTCTCAACTACATTTCTCCTCTCTCTGCTTAAATTTTTCAATTGCCCTCTACTGTATGTCCTAAACTTCTACTGCTTAGAAAGCAAACATTAAATGATTCTCAATCACATAGTAGTATGAATTAGATTAACACATTCAAACCTTCAAACTGCTAGCTAAGATCAGTAAGCCCTGAAGAAAGGGATGTCACTGTGGAGAGAGGAGCGAGGGGAGGCCCCAGGACACAGAGAGTGTCACTGCAGCTGGATGGGAGTTGGGAATGTACCGACATTATTGGAAATGATGTGATCTGTTGTTGGCAAAGCGGTGTTTTTCCATTCAACCCCCCCCATCCCCCCCACCCCCCATCCGATGAGGCACATGACCACTGACCTTCTGGAGCCTGGGCACATTCCACGCAGAGATGAGTGATAGGACTCTTTGTCCAGGCAAAGAAAAGAGAGATTCTATAGATACAAAAGCACCTGGGAATTATGCTAAAAGAGGTGGCCAATCTTAGCAGTAATGCAACCATTGTTCTTCATTCCTTCCATCTCTGCTGGAACCCATAGTTCCCCGAGGACACAGTGTGGGAACTGAAAGCCCACTGAGGCTGGATGAGGCAGAGTAAAACTCCCTTCAGGCTTGTTCTAGATCGACAGATATGAGTGGAAAAAAACAACTTGAGGAGAAAAACCAAAGAACTGTTTTCATCATACTCTAAACTCTTCGAACATAAGAAGTTCCGTGTGCAAGAATATTTTGGTAATAGGTCTGTACCCTCGTTGTCTTATGCAATTTGAGGGCAGAGCTAAAGGGTCCCACTTATTCCACTGCATACCTGACATCACAGCAGAGCTGGATTTATGTGTAAGCCAAGAGAACACTCTGAGGAAGGAGGGCACTGTGTGGTCCCCCTTTGGGGGGTCCCTAAGAACCCCAGGGATTGTCCTTATTTCCTAAATCCAAACTGGTTAAGAGGACAAGCACTCCGGCAAGCTTCTCTTTGCCCTCCAACTAAGCACTTGGCAACTCTTGAGTAAGGGAAGAGGGGGGCGCCTGGGTGGCTCAGTCCATTGAGAATTTGACTCTTAATTTCAGCTCAGGTCATAATCCCAGGGTCATGGAATTGGGCCCTGCGTTGGGCTCCATGCTGAGCTTGGAGCTTACTCAACATTCTCTCTCTCCCTCTCTCTCTCTCTCTCCCTCTGCCCTTCTCCCCCTCTCATTGCATGCTCTCTCTCTAAAATAAAAAGTAAATAAAAACAAAAATGAATAGGGGAAGGGGGATTGGTGATGCCCACTGTCCAGAATTTTACAAAGTTTTATGGAGTCAGTTAAGTAAGTTACTATGACTGAAAACAATCTTCCCACTTATCTAGTTCTATTGATTTACCTAATATCGTTTTAGTATCAAGAAACTTATAATTTCTCCACGCTTTCCTAGCTTCATTGTTTTATTAGATTTTAAATGTTCTGAGTGTCTCAGGAGCCCTGCTCAGGTCACACCTCTTCTTAAAGTTGCCCACACCTTTGTTATGGACATACCTTGCTACATCTTTCTCCCTCTTCTGAATCCTTGCTTGTTGTGTTCTTCCTTTGATCTTTTCTGTATTGCAGAGATCTTCCTGGATTAGGATTCCTGGAGCATTAGTTGCTCCAGACAAGGTGTCCAACCTGAGGGGACCCATGTGTGTCCTTTCTGGTCTCCTTCAGCTTGGGACTTCCTCTGCTGGGTAGGTCAGGTTCTGAGGCTTCCCACGGAGGAGAACCAAGAAATGAAAGTTGACAAAATGCACAACTGGGCCCTGATCATCACTTGTCTGAATTTTCATCTTTTAAGCCAAATCGTGACTCATTTGTAAATGACTAGGTGTGAACAGGCAATTTATATATGATTTTATCTATATAAACAAAGCACAGTTACAACAGCAGCTGTGGCAGGGAGGAGTCTACACACAAAGCTAGTTTTAGAGTCTTCAGAACCTGTGCTTTCTTAATCTAGCACTTTTGAAATCATTCAAATGATCCCGCACAGAGGGTGTTTGCTGTTCTCTGGTGTGAGGAACTCATTTTTTGCCCCCAAAGAACTCTATCCCGACGTGAGGCACCACTGGAGAGGTGATTTGAGCCCACATCACTCCTTTGTCTCCTATGGAGCAGCAATTAGCCTCTGATCCCTTCCCTCTTCAAACACAATGGAACAAAACACAAAAGAGGCAGACAGGAAGAAGAGAAGGTTGGAGGCACGAAGACAGGATGCTGTCAGGATGCTTTCAGTCAGGAGAACTGAACAAGTACTTTCCCAAACCACAGACTCAGATCTGGGACGGCCCTTCTACGTCAGCTAGTCCAGGCCCATTGCTTACAGATGAGGACACTGAGGTTCGGAAAGGTGGGGCGACTACAGATCTAAGCACAGTGAGGTTTAGTGCTTGGTTCTCATTCTACTCAAATAATACTCTCACAGTGGTTACGAACTTAGTACCCTAAGTGATTTTGAGGTCCCAGTGTTTGTTTTTTTTTAAATGATGGACTTTAATATTATTTTTAAAGATGGATTTTTTTGTTATCATTATAGGTACTAATATACACAGGGGAGTGTTAACAGTCTAATTAATAATCACCATAATAAAAACAAACCTCAGTGCCTTGGATTTCTCTTGTTGATCTCTGGGCATCGCCNGGAGGGATTGGAATTATCTCATTGTATACTTATTTCCAAAATCCAAATGTCTCAGAGGTGCATTTGAGATTTGTTTCACCCAAAGAAAGCAAAGACCTCCAGTAACCAGACTGATAATTTGCTTGCTTGTGCATCACATTAACTCCACACACAGCTCACCTGCCCTTACGAGATTCATAATTACTTTGCAAGAAATCTAACAGTGCCCACGGTCCTCCAACTGCCATGTTTCAGCCAGGTTGACAATACACTCTGCTGAACTTACTTTCCCACAGTAATTCACCCAGAGAAAGATGATTTCATGCTATCATTTTGTCCAAGTGGCGTAGGTGGAAAGAGGGGAAGAATGCAAACTTTGTTTCATGGTGGAAAACCCACGGGTTTGGCACCCGTCAAGAAGTACATAGTTTTCTTCAGCTCCCTTTTTCCTCTTTAATTCCCAAAACTAGGATCTATGAAACACTGTCTAGAAATCCTAAAATGTTGAATTGTGTACATATCTACACTTAAGTGGGCTAACTGTTAATGATACTCTAAGACAGATGCCTCATACTGTCCAGAATGTGATCACACACGTTTGGGTGTTTCTTCTCTTATTCAATCAAATTGTAGAGAAATGAAGGAGGGTCCTGGGCTTTCAGGGTGGGAATTAAGCCTGCTGAAGCCTGCTAGCCCTAAAAAGGGAATTAGCAACCTGGGAATTTCCTTATTGCATTACGTTTAAAAAAAAAAGCAGATGTATATACCCTTTAGAAGGAGTTAAAATTTTTTCTTTTTCTTTTTTAAAATTATTTTAATGTTTATCCTTGAAAGAGAGACAGAGTGCAAGCGGGAGAGAGGCAGAGACAGAAAGAGGCACAGAATCCAAAGCAGGCTTCAGGCTCTGAGCTGTCACCACAGAGCTGAATGCAGGGCTTGACCCCATGAACAGCGAGATCATGACCTGAGCCAAAGACAGACACTAAACCAACTGAGCCACCCAGGTGCCCCAGAAGGAGTTGGTTTTTAATATAGAATTAGGGCCGTGGTCTCCTGGCATGGAGCAAGCCTTATTTGCTCATTTTGAATGTTAGGTCCCTAACCTGTTAGGTTTAGATACACGAACCTCAAGCCCCACCATCTCTTTCCTTAGCATGTAGTGGAGTCGGTGATCTTGATTACATGAAGCAGAAAACAGAGTGACTTATCTGATCATTCAAATCCAGAAAAAAACCTGTGGCTTGACTTAATCCAAGAAGTGCCTCAATTTTCTGGCAAATACTTTTCCTTAAAATGTCTTAAGGCTGGGGCGGCTGGCTGGCTCAGTCAGCGGAGCATACAACACTTGATCTTGGGGTTGTAAGTTCAAGACCCATGTTGGGATAGAGATTACTTAAAAATAAAATCTTTAAAAAATAAGAAAAGATGTCTTAAGGGTAAAGCTGACGGAGTTGTTATCAGAATATCTTTGAGTTCTAGGTGTTTAGTTAGTAGTTTCCTGGTAACTAACCACATTCTGCCCTCCCTCACCTCCAGGAAATGAATTTAGGAATTCCTTTGAACCCTTGGCTCCAAAAGAACATTACCCCCAGTTGTGCACTGGCCATGAGGATAGTGAGATATGTTTGGAATAGAGGCAGGCACTGTCTTTTGTTGAGACAGGTTACCGAGTCAACAAGACGTACCCCAGCACAAGGTAGAAGATGTTAATAATCTACAGCAACATTCCTATATGGTTTAGCAACGCAGCTTCCAACGATAGGCTGTGCCTTCTGGAGATGCTAAGTGTGGGGGCCACACACGCAGCGGTTAGAAAAAGAAAAGCACAGAAAGAAGTGTGCTGGGAGAAAAGTACAAGCCGGGTAAGGAATCGGGCAGGGGTGCCAGGGCCAGGCCAAGCGGAGAGGTGAAGCTGAAAACCTTCAACATCAAAGGGACAATCATATCCAATGATGTTCTTTGTTAGATGAAAGGCAGGCCACCCCTGAGGAGCTCAGGTCTTTGTCCACAAACGCAAGGGACACTCCACATAGAGAAAGGGACATTCTTCTTTCCCTACCAAATCCAGGTTGTTCTACAGCCGCCTCCAGGCCTCAGCTCCAAGCCTGCTTCTTTGCAATGTCTGGCGTGCCTGGACAGAGCACCTCGTGAATTGAAATCTATGCACTGACGTGGCCTGGTGCTGTTTGTGCTGTGTTTACCCAGCTTTCCATCCAATCACATGAATTATACATGTAGCTATCACCTGCCAGGGGGGAGTCCAAATACTCACACAGCACAAAGAGAAGAATAGTAAATGATTTCCATAGATGACTCAAGTACGCAATTTAAACCCCTGGTTTATCTAGAAACTAAGAGAGTTTATGTGAGAATGGGAACTCTTTCCGTGAAAAAAGTTTTGTTTAAATAGCATTAGAATCACATTCTGTAAGCCTAATACCACTTTAGTAAAATTTTTTCAGCAGCCACATTTATGCATCGAATGCTATGATAGTGACCTTATGGCATTTTTGCAAACTCATTTATGTGATGCTCAAAATGACCACTTTAGATCAGGGGTCGGTCAGCAAACTTTCTGGAAAGGGCCAGAAAGTAAATATTCGAGGCTTTGGGGGCCACCCAGGCTCTGCCACAACTATAAAACTCCACAGCAGAAAGCGGCCACAAGAAAATACATGACTAGATGCGGGTGGCTGTGTCCCACTTTATTTACAGACACTGAAATTTAAGTTTTATGTAATTTTCACATATCATAAAATACTATTCTTTTGCTGTTCTTCAATCACTGCTACCTCGTGGGCCCTGCGAAACAGGCAGACCTGGCCAGCAGCCCATAGGTAGCTGACCCTGAGTGTAGATGGCTGAGAGATAAACATCACTGCTGTCATGGCAACCACTGCAGGGGCCTGGAGTCCAGGGAGAAGCATTCCTCAGGACAAAGCAGCAGTATTGTGAGGTGCCTTGCTACTCTAGGCAGATTCTAGAACCAATGGCCTTAACATCATGGGGCCCCACCCCAGGCCTCCAAATCCAAATCTACACCTAACCAAGATCCCTGTGCTGTTTGCAAGTTTGAGAGGTTAGACTGAAGTTGGAGAACCCTAGGCAGCATGATAAAGCTTGGACTCTGAAATCAGAAGGCCTCGTTCAGGGGCACCTGGGTGACTCAGTCAGCTGAGCGTCTGGCTTCAGCTCAGGTCACGATCATGAGGTCTGTGAGTGCAAGCCCCGTATCAGGCTCTGTGCTGACAGCTCAGAGCCTGGAGCCTGCTTCGGATTCTGTGTCTCCCTCTCTTTCTGTCCCTCCCCCGCACACACTGTCAAAAATAAATAAACATTAAAGAAAAAAAAAGAGGTCGTCATTCAAACCTTTGGGGCTCTCATTAGCTATGTGGCCCTAGACAAATTATTATTATTATTACTAATATGCACCAAAAATGGGGGGGGAGGATACTGATCCATGGCTAACACTTGGAAAGTGCCTGGCAGCTTCTCAAGGACGGACGCGCTCCTAGCCAGTCACCTGGGTTGAACTCCTTTGACAGCAGCCCCCACCCCCACCCCCACTGTCCCGTCCACAAAAGACAAGAGAGACCCCACGAGTTCTGGCCGCAGAGTGTAAAATATATTGATGGCTGTAAAGGGACAATGTGGGGGACGTTTCAGGTCTGCAGAGATGGCGTGCAGCACACACACACATGCTGTTTTTCGAAACCAGGTCATGAAGTTCTCAAATACGTCTCTGTTTTGAACATGATGTTTTGCTTTGCTCATTAGCGTGGTTTACTACTCTACGGTTTCTCCTAGAGTAAATAAATATAATGGCTATTTGCAGAGCAACTACACACTTCTCGAGATGTTTAACAAGGCGAACTATTTCACAACTAGATCGACCTGTGAGTTAACTGCAAGATATTTTCCATTTGCTTGTGTTCGCTGCTGTCGTGGAGGGGAAGGGGCTGGTCACTTTGCCAATTTATTCTTTGTTCACGTTTCGTCACCGACAGACTCCAAAAACGTAATGAAAAATCAGTCTGCTCAAAAAATTAAATTGTAATTAGGCTGTGGGTTTTTCCAAGACCCTTAGAGTCAGATCATTTAAATTTACAAGAGGAAAACAAAACTGGCATGATGGACAACTAAGTAACAAAAAACTACTGCAAAATACATTCCCTAGAACACAGTGGTCAGTTGTAAACAGCTCAGAAGGGCAGAGAAAACAAAAAGTCCTTCGAGAACATTAAGCAGTCCAATGACGAACTCTGCTTTTTTTTTTTTTTTCCTAGTGGCTATTTTCCTACCACAGTGTTGAGCTTCATTATATTAAATAACTTATATGGGTAAAAAGGAGTTTGCTAACCAGCAGCCAACTCAAAACCTTGCAGGAAGAGGGAGGAGAGGACTTCAAAACACAGCACACACTAAGGGGAAACAAAGTCCAGAGTCAGCATTCAACCAGTCTTACCCCTCCTGGCAATACCACGGGGCTGAAGTGGGCATCCACATGGAAGGTTTTCTCCCCTCCCTCCTCTCCCTTTTTCATTAAGTTAACAAAGAAACATGGGCTTCCTCAGAGCCAGCGCTCAGCTGGGCAAGTCCCATTAGCAGCAAATGTTCAACCAAATAAAAAACACACACACACAAAAGAAATCTCCATCCAGGTGCAGAGCTGTGATTCACATGGAAATTCCAGAAGATGAATCATGTGCAGAGCTGGGATCTGTAGAGGATTCTTTCTCAAGTGTCTTCAGTGAACATTTCAGTCTCTCACAAAATCCGAGTCAATCTGTCAGCTGTGGGAAACAAGTTCCCCATCTGCTCTTCAGTGAGTTTGCTCGCGGGGACTTAGCGCGGGGGTTTTCTTGTTTTGTTTTGTTTTTGTAGAACTGGATGCCAGAAAACAAAAGGCCAGGCCCTCAGCAATCCCAGCGACAGCAGCAGCAGTGACAGCTTGCGTCCCCGTTCATTAAACTCTGCCTAAGAGGCTGGACCTGCGTTATAAAGAAGACAGGATGAGAACGGGAGTGGCAGATTATTTCAGTCAGGTTTCAAATGCCTGCCTAATACTAGTTTCACCTTTCCTAGGCTTTAAGTCTGATTACACGTAGTTAAAACGAGAAAGAAAAAAATACGAAGCATTGAAGTCCTTCTGGTTTTTGTGCCAGTGACTTGCTGGTCACTTCAAATAAGTATTTATCAATGGAGACAGCAAAAGCTTTGTTTTTAGGTAAATCTTTGAGTGGCTTTATATTAAAACAAAAGCAAAAAGCCAAACGAGAGTCATTAATTAGAAAAAGCTTCAGAGTCTCCACTGGTCTTATCACAGATGGTTTTACTCAGTAAGTAGAAGCATCTTCACATTACATGTCCATTGAGAGCATTTAAATAGCAAGTGACAAGTAAGGTGTCTCCCCTATTTGTCATTGCCACTGCTGAATGTGTCTGACTGAACGGCTCGAGGGCCAGCAGGAAAAGCGTGTAGGTGAAATAATCTTATTGCCTTCAAAGATAATGTACACACAAGGTTTTAGGTAGGTACTATCATTCTAGAATCATTAGTCTTCGTACCCACGTAACACACGGCGGTTTGCAAACGATCATAGCCCATTTTCCCTTCTTTATCGTCTTGGTGATCACTATGCCTGGGCCAACACCTTCAGTAACCCAGCATCATTCCCCAACAATGCAGGCGCCCAGCACTGCAGGAGACACGAGGAAGACCCCGTGCTTGCCCTCTGGGGCTCACACTGTAGGAGAGATAAGAAGCAGTGAGCTACAAAAAAACACCTTGGTCTGGAACAGAAGACTGGCTTAGACTCTTCCCGGGGAGATACGGGCCAGGGACGGGGAGGCACTGGGACAGGGCCTTGACATTACACAGGATACGGAAAGGGCAGAGTGCATGGCTTACACCCAGACTCAAGGGGGAGTTTGCTCTTCAGGGCTCCATAAAACCAATTTTCACGTTGGGGCGCTTGGGTGACTCAGTTGGCTGAGCGTCCAACTCTTGATTTCAGCTCAGGGCATGATATCATGGTTCATGAGTTCGAGCACCATGTCTGACCATGCTGAGCCTGCTTGGGATTCTCTCTCCTTTCCTCTCTGCCCTTCCCAGTCCCCTTTCTCGAAAACAAATAAACTTAAATTGAAAAAAACAAACACTTGTCATGTGGAAACTAATCTTTTATACCAAGAACACACCTTCACTGTGTTGATATACATATTTCCCTCTATACCAGTCACGCTATTTGTGCCGGGGCCGGTCCCTCAACGAATGCTTATCAGAAGCATTATTACTGAACATTTTTGAGTTGAGTGCAGCTGCGGACGGATTCACGGGTTTGTGTCTGAATTTAAGCCAGTCCAGGGCGCTCTCTTTTTCGCTTCACATTTCTAAATTCTCCACTAAATTCTTTGGTCACATTTCAACCAATCAAATGTTAACTGGTACTGTGTACTATGTGTACAGTGCATACAGACATAGGAAGAAATTCTACAATTAGATCTATACTTTGACTTACGAACCCCTCCAAAGTAACCACCCACCAATAGGAATAGAGCATAAAAGAATAACAATCAGAAAAGAATAACAACTGGAAAAGGAGTAGGTGGTAGGTTTGGACTATATTCATGTGTCTGGATTTCATGGGTAATACAGACACCAGGTATCAGTTATGTACAGCCAATTTACCTGCTTTCTAGTTTTGTTTTTTTTTTTAATCTCTAGGAAAAGTAACAAGAGTTAAGCTATACTCAGGGGCCATATCAACCTCATGCTTTAAAAAATATAAATAAAAGAAAGCGGATTGCAAAGAGGAGAGGTGTGGAAGGCAAAGTTCACCTAAAAAGGACAAGAAGGAGTAATTCCCAAATTCCTTATGTAGCAAGATGTGGACTATGAAGCTCATGTCTTATACATGAATAACGCTTAAGAGTGCAGTAAATATCCTTTAATACCAACACAGCATAATACCAAGTTTTAATATAAATGTGCCACTGGAAGGCACACAAAGCCGTTGAAAGGAGAACTGAGCACCAGCCCAACAAGCCTGTTGGCCACACCTTCTTTATGTCTGTGTCTGGTATTAAAAAAAAACAAAAAAACAAAAAAACATGTCCAGTCCTTTACCCATCACCATGACGTGTTTTAAGACTAATAATTCCAACGCCCCTGTACCTCATCCCTCTTCATTGAGAGGCACAAAGAAAATTTAAATTTTCCTTTGAAACAATGAAATCACACAAAACCAAATATATCTCAGACACCCTGGTTTATGAAACCTAGCCCAACACCGAGTATAACAACTCCCAAATGACTGTGGGAAGAAGAGCAATGTGCTCGTCCACCCTAGTACACAAAGGCCCATGTTCCCAGAGGCTGTGAGAAATACAAATAGAGCAATTCTGCTTACATGATTACTATATCTTGGCCTATTTTATCTATTAAAATCTAAAATGGTTAAAATATATATTTAGCCATCCTTGTTGTTTTTAAATACATTTGCTTGAAAATACCAATAGATGAACACATTTTTAAAAATTTGAATAGGTTCTGGCTGTGTTTAAAGTCCCAATTCCCTCTCTCTCAAACCAAAGTGGGGACTAAGATCCAGTCACTAAGAAGAGTGACACAGATTGACTGAGCCAACTGGTTCTTGGGTCTCTTTTATCTCAGGTCATATAAAATTTTAGTGTTAGAACTATTCAGAAATACAGTCTGAACCTGTTATCTTTTAGATGAGGAGGAGAGTCAGTGTTCTTTCAAGCATACTATGGTGTAATTTCAGTTCCTCACTCCATAAAATAACAGGAAAAAGAAAGGAGAGCAGAGCCACTGTGTATCTGACAGTATAAAAAAGTGAAAGGCGGTTAAACTGAATGATGGCAAAACTGAATGATGAGGATTCTAAGCCACAAAGATTCGGCTGACAAGAGGTAAGGAGCAGACAGGACTCTGAACACACAGGGAGGGACTCCCCACAGAAAAGCATGTGGCTTTCCTCAGGTATGTACAACACGGCCTATAGACCAGCAACGAGAAGCGCAGAGACTCACCTTAGGGACTTCCATCTGTCCTTTTCTATATGATTTTCAGGTCCTTCACTTTCATAGGAAGCCAAGTAGAGCGCTACAATCAACCACAGGTAAGAATGCATTAACCCTGAGTCCTTCTCCTAGTATATTACCCCCAGCCCCATCCATCTCCTGATTAACTGGAGCCCACCCCTACAGCAAAACTCTTTAAAATATCCAATTACAACTGAGAAGCATCACAGTTTCATGAAGAACACGGAATGTCACTTTGCCCTTGACTGGTCATCTCGGATCAAAAACCCAAGGGGCTCTAGGCCAAAAAGGCACTTATTTAACTGATGGTTTATGAGGCACAAGAGCTTACAAATGCAAGCCGCATGATGCTACCATACCCTCACATTTATGTTCTTTATGAAGAAGGGGAAGTGAGGGGATCCTTTCCTGGTAGCCTTGATTTTTAAAAAACCTTTAGAAGCTATAAAGCCAGATTTTCTAGGCCAAATTTTCACTTCTCTAATATTTTTTTATTTGTAAATCAAAAGGAAACTCATCCAATGATTTTAAAGTGGGTTATTAATCCCATTTGTAGAGATTAATAAACAGTCAAGCCCCCTCTGGAACATGTATTATTAGTGCAAAATGCACATCAGTCATTATCACAAATACTATCAATCTACTATGAGAAATTGTTAAGGATATGACTGATTACTTGAACATTAGGATATGAAAGATCAGCAGAACAAATAAATTCCCAAGTCTTTTACAAATTTTAACTCTCTTCCAAATTTTTAAAAAAAAATTGGGGGGGGCGGCGCCTGGGTGGCTCAGTCGGTTGAGCACCTGACTTCGGCTCAGGTCATGATCTCATGGTTCGTGGGTTCGATCCATGCGTTGGGCTCTGTGCTGACAGCTAGCTCAGAGCCTGGAGCTTGCTTCAGATGCTGTTGCCTCCCTCTCTTTCTGACCCTTCCCTGCTCACTCTCTCTCTCTTTCTCTTTCTCTCTCTCTCTCTCAGAAATAAAAACATTAAAAAAATTTTTTTTTAATTTTTTATGTTTGTTTTTGAGAGAGAGAGCATGAGCAGGGGGAAGAGCAGAGAGAGAGGGAAACACTGAACCTGAAACAGGCTCCAGGCTCTGAGCTGATAGTACAGAGCCTGATGCGGGGCTCGAACTCACAAATGAGATCATGAGATCATGACCTGACCTAAAGTCAGATGTTCAACCGACTGAGCCACCCAGATGCCTCCCAAATTCCTTACTGTTTAATGGGTCAAGATTTTCTACTACTTTTTCAAATAGCAGCAGGTAGCGACTATTTTTTATTCTTTTTTTTTTCCAAATTACTTTTAATATCAACACACCACAAACAAAACACTTTTTTCTCCAATGAAGCAAGTCTAAACAGTGGGGAAAAAATCCTTCAAAAACTTTCCATTTGTGCCCAAAGCTCCGCAGATCTAGTATTAAAAAGAATGCTTAAACACAGAAACTATTTATGGGCGAAGAGTGAGTGACTGATTCAAATATTTTAGGGATAAATCGTACGGTTTCTTACTCAACAGAAAGCTCTCAAATGGAATAGGTCAGGAGACAGGCCTCCTACTATATGAGGAGCCAGACACCAAGCATTTATACACTAATTTCCTAATTGCAGGGTCTGGGATGCTGCTGGCAGTTGCAGCTGAAAGGCTTACTCACCATCTTCACTGAAGACTGGTACTGTGAGCAGGTACTGCAAGATCTTCCGGTCCCTCTCAAATGGACACTCCACTTGTTTCCATGTCATGAATTCACTCACTTGTTTGGCCAGTTCCCAAAATTTCTAGGAAAGAATAAAAGAAAAGAATGTAAAAGCAGTCATCAGAAATCATGAATATTCCATTTAATGTTTCCCTCTGGCTTCTAACCAATTGAACTACATGATTTTCTTAATTTGATAAAAACTCGTTATAGGTACTTGCGAGGAATAAGTAAAAATGTACTCACGTACCTCTAGATATCAATTAATAATAATGTTGCAGCTAATTTCTTCTACTTAGTATTGTTATTTTCTTTCTTTTTTAAAAAATTTTTTAATGTTTATTTATTTTTGAGAGACAGAGACAGAGTGCAAATAGGGAAGGGGCAGAGAGAGAGGGAGATACAGAATCCAAAACAGGCTCCAGGCTCTGAGCTGTCAGCCACAGAGCCCAACTCAGGGCTCGAACCCACAAACCATAAGATCCTGAGCTGAAGTTGGATGCTTAACCAGGTGCCCCAGGATTGTTATTTTTTTACAACACAGCAGAGAAAGAGAAAATTGATTCTAGAATTTCAGAATCAGCTTAGGCTGCCTGGCCTGAGATGCAACATTGAAGGCCCCTCTCTGTGCAGACTCTTGCAGCCCATCCTTACCTCAAAGTTGACGTGGCCGTTTGGAAGGCGGTTGGCACAGCCCTCGTTGAGGAAATAAATATCTTTGATTAAAAGACTGAAGAACGGTATCACAATCTAGAGAAAACAAAAGATTTTGGTTTGTTCCGCAAATAAATACTTAGCTTCTCATCAAGCAATACGAGAAATTAATGAACAGCATTAGTTCCGGATAACATAAAAGGCTAGCATGAATTAAGATGCAGTGTTTTGTTTACCTCCCATGACAGCAGTTTCCTCCCTTACATAATTTTGCTTAAGATGCAAATGCTATGAATAACCAAAACGCAGCAAAGACAATAGGCTAATATTAGGAGGTGGATGGCTTCGGGTAGTTTCTGCAGTTTTCCCCATTGCAACAGCATATAAGAAACTAAAAGGTCTGGCCATAATCAAAGGAAAAAGATCTGAAAAAACTCTTGCTTTTCATTTAGCAACCCCTTTAGTTAGAGCAAAATATGAACAGAATACCTGTCGCTGTGGGTCCCAAGATTTCAAGATGCATGCCACAACCCCCTGCTACAATCTGTGCTGTTAGATCATTTAGACTTCCACATTCTAGATGAAGTTCTTCTTAGATGCATTCATTGCTCAAGATAATATGAGAGCTCAGGGTTTTAGGTAATAGTTGCTACACACTTCCTCTTGAGTAAACCTGGCCTTCATGGAACAGAACGTGTAAGTACCTGTCCTCATGGGAAATCACCTAACCAGTACCTTGCACAATATGTTGTGAGATGTGTCCAAGTGAAGGAAGAATATAAATGTGCAAATTAGAATGTCTGTTTGAAAAACAATAAACCTCCTTCAGTAAGATTTCTCTGCTTCATATCTTTGATTTGATGAGGGGGTATTTAATTAATTAACCTAAAATAATAATCTCTAAGGAAGTATCTTAAATCCTATTAACTCCATAAGGAACAGAGAACAAAGCTCCGACATAGTAACTTCCACTTTTACTCAAACGCCAACAAGTTTCTGAAGATTCTAAATCTGCTACAATGCAAATAACGCTCCAAACACAGGTCGTGGGCCTCAGTTGTTTACCCGAGAGCAGGTTTTTGAAGTTTCCCCAAGCTTATGACTCATGGGGTGCATCTATCCTAAATGAATGGGAGGTCTGGGAAACACACCTTTGGGCTCAAGCACAAAAATATGGAATATCAGTTTTCACCTCTAGAGATAAATATGGACTTCCCCATAAAGTCATTTTTAAAAAGAGCAAGGTTTGGCTATTTTTGTTTCATTGGTCGCTGAAATAGCCAATGTGAAATCTCCAGTTTTGACAGTATCTTTGAACATACTTTTAATCATTTACTATTGTCTGTGGAAGTCTTGAAGCTGAATTAGTTAACGATCCCCTCCTTACCTTCTCCTTCAAATATTACTGGCTAATTCTCTATTATTTTAGAACTAAACAGCTATAGTAACAGTCATAAAAGCACACCTGAACATCCCTTCTTTGAAAGACCTCCTCTAATTGGGAAGCCTGGGTTCTGGACTCCATCGGAATCAGCTTAAAATGTGGTCCCCCAATTTACTGGCAGCACAACTCAGGAGTCTACAAATGGCGGCCTGTAGCCCAGTACAGGTCCAGGACCTATTTTGGTATTGCCTAGGAGCTACACAGTTTACATTCTTAAATGGCTGGAAAAATATAACAATATTTCTTGAGCATGAAAATTATAGGAAATTCAACTTACAGTGGCCAGACGGCTTTACTGGAAAACGGCCATACTCACTTACTCATCTACATATTGCCTATGTCTGCTTTATGCCTCCACATCAGAATTGACTGGTTGCAACAGAGGCTGTATGGCCTACGACACCTAAAATATTTACGATCTGGCCCTTAATGGGAACCAAACCCTGGTATAATAAAACCTAGTCTCCTCACATCAAAATGGAACCTAAAATGGAATCAACCTTATTGAGTTATAGTGAGGATTAAATTAAATAATATAGGTCTGCCCTCAGTTAAGCACGCCCAAAAAACCAATGAGGCCCATAAAAAAGGGAAAAATAGTATTGACGCACTTATAAGACAATAAGGATAAATCATCAAAAGGGAAATGAAAATCAAGTTATTATCAAGGTGCAGTGTTTGCATACTGTAAGAGCTTTTAAGCAAGAACTTTATCTCTGTGCTCTATTCTCTGTGCTGGGCAGTGAGATTCATGTGGTGTTAACCATTCTGTCTCATACTGACATTGAAACTTTTCCTAACTTCATGTCATGTGCCCCCCTGGCTAAGGCATGGAGGCTATCCTTTATGTAACTTTTACATTCCTGGTGCCTGCAAGATGATCATATAAATACATTTATAGAGAGACAGATAGAAAGAGACAGAGCAGAGAGAGATAGTGAAACCAAGATTTCACATGAAAGAGAGATCATCTGGTATTTGTCTTTGTCTGACTATTTAACTTAGCTTACTGTCCTTGAGAAGGTTCATCTACGTTGTCATAAATGACAAGATTTCATTCTTTTTATATGGCTGAATAACATTCCATTGAGTATGTATCACAATTTCTTTATCCATTCATCTATCTGTGGCTACTCAAGGCTGTTTCCATTATCTTGGCTATTTTAAATCATGCTGCAATAAATCTAGGGGTGCATATATCTTTTCATTTTCTCTGGATAAATACCTAGATGTGGGATTGCTGGACTGATCTACTATGAATGGTTTGACTCACTCTTCCAAGAGTATAGATATATAAGTAATCTCCCTTTACTGTTCTGTTCCTTATGCCCATATGCCAGAAAGAAGTCTCACAGGGTTCTTCCAATTCTAATTTACTCATGGAGAATTCTCTTCATACCTACAGCCCCTACAACAAATCTAACTTAATAAAGATCAGGAGGTGTTTTTTTTTTTTTAATTTTTTTAACATTTTTATTTATTTCTGAGAGAGAGAGAGACAGCGTGAGAAGAGGAGGGTCAGAGAGAGAGGGAGACAGAATCTGAAACAGGCTCCAGGCTCTGAGCTAGCTGTCAGCACAAAACCTGACATGGGGCTCGAACCCATGAACTGTGAGATCATGACCTGAGCTGAAGTCAGACGCCCAACCGACTGAGCCACCCAGGCGCCCCAAGATCAGGAGGTTTTCAAGGACTTTGGGTTTCCAGGCACTAAGGTGGATGTATGGGTTACTAAGAGGAGAGAGCAAAAGTCTACAGTAACTGGGAGGTTTGACATTGATGTCTTTAATGGGAGAACTTCTCAAGTAATAATGTTTTCCAATTTCCTTTCAAAATGTTCTTTTTCCCCTTTTTAATATATATTTTACTATACAAATATATTAGTAAATAGTAATAAAATAATCCATAAATAAATATTATATTACAAATATATTTATATATAATATGTAATATATTTATAAGTGTAAATGACAAATAAAATATTAATTAATATTAACAAAAATATAGAAATATATTTTATGTTTTCTAAGTAATCTCTATCCTTAATCTGCAGCTTGAATCCATGACCCTGAGATCAAGAGTCATAGACTCTACCAATTGAACGGTGTCCCCCTTTCAAAATATTAATTCAGAGACTTGGTAAATATGCCCTAAAGGCATTATTGGTTTCATACCTAGAAATGAATGCTGTTGGGGAGGAACAAGTTCCCACAAACATAAATGAAATGGTAAAAGGATTTGCAACCATGTAATCATATGAGGAATGGTTAAAAACCTAGAGGCTTGAATACCCACAGGAAAACTCGCTACTTAAAGATCATTTAGGGGCCTCTGTGTGGAAGACAGAATTGATTTGTACCATAGAATGGTACCTAGAGATGTGCCACTTTGGCCACATAAACTTAAAATTTGAAAGAATATTAAAGATGCTATTACTCTAATCACGTTACTAGGAAGAAGATTTTTAAGTTACTTAAGAATAAAGAGAATTTACCCTCACTTCAAAAAAGGAAAAATAAATCCCAATTCTCTTGAATAAAAGATGCGTTTTACCCAGAGATGTTTTCATTCATAGCCTCTGAGACCAATTGTGAGAAAGCAATGGCATTTTCTTTAACAGCGGTGATTTCACTTGTTTTACGACTCATATGCTCACGCAGAACTGAGTTTAAAAAAAAAACAAAACTAAAGCAGACATAATTTATTAAATGATGTAAAGGGTAAATACTTTGGATTATTTTCTGGAAAAGGCTATTGGAGTCCCACAAGTATAATCTTTTTGGGGGGGGCGGGACTTGAGAACGACTTTGGCCGGGACTAGAGCAGTGATGCTTAGATATAGGATTCTATAGTCTCCTGGCTCTCATGGAGGTTTCCACAGGGAGAGCACTGCATCCAACTGGGACGGTGAATGAGAAGATGCAGACAGCCCCCCATGTGTTGATTTTATGAAGCTTAATCTTAAGAAACTTCCCATTCGATTTTTTCTTTCAATCTTGTCACAGGTGTGCTGGGATTCGAGCAAGAAAAGTGTAAAAGCTGGTACACTCTGTCTAAATTGAGCAAGTTCTTTTGCTTTAACCCCTCTTGGACCTTGTTTCTTTATTTTTAAATTTTTTTTAATGTTTTATTATTTCTGAGAGAGGGAGAGAGACAGCATGAGCAGGGGAGGGTCAGAGAGAGAGGGAGATACAGAATCTGAAACAGACTCCAGGCTCTGAGCTGGCTGTCACCACAGACCCCAACGCGGGGCTCAAACCCACGAACTGTGAGATCATGACCTGAGCCGATGTCGGACGCTTAACCAACTGAGCCACCCAGGCGCCCCTCTTTATTTTTAAAAGAATTAACGTATTCACAATCTCTCAAATGTTATCCGAACTGGTATTTTGGATTTTGTTGAGAATCAATTTAACATTTTCAGAAGGTGGAGTTTCTTTTTGTGTTTGTCTTTCTGTAAGATCATTGAGGCTGAAGCTTTTTTGTGGAAGTGATTGAGATGTCCTCAAGGTTTTTTACCCTCATCTTAAAAGAGTTGTTGAAGACACGGTTTAACTTAAAAGATGAATAGAATCTAAGCAAAAAATAACTCTCATCGAACAACTTCATCAGCCCATGTACCATAACCAGGTGTTAACTTGGCAAATAACATGATCTCTAAATGTCGAAATGACTTTTCCTTTCCATGTGAGGAAACAGAACACTGACATGGGCAAGACAGGACCCTCAGAATCCAGGGTACATAGTACTAAATTGTTTAAGGGGAGGGTAGATAGAGTAAGGACCATTAATTTCTCAGACATCATCTCCGTTCTTTTTCTCCCACCCACATATCCAATTAGTAACAGCAAGCCTAATGCTACAGCAACTAACCTACTTTCTGAAAATAAATAACTAAACCATGGGAGGCAAGCTAATTCTTTTAGGAAAAAAGGTTACATTAAGTTAGCTACCTTGTGCAGAGCTAAAATGTCTATTTTCCATTAAATCAAATTATTCTAATGCTATCAGTCATCTTAACATAGGACTTAATTTATTGCTTGAAAAACAACTAAGACATTACAAAATGATCATTTAAATAACACAACAACACAATAATATCCATCTATGATGGATAATTACATGGTACCTTCCTTTAGCACTCTCCTTCTCTGTGCATTTCAGTGCAACAACATGGGAACTCTATAAGAATAAAACTCCTTTAAGCACACACCTTCTCTCTGCTGCTGTGAGCAGTTAAAGACCTCTGTGCTGCCCCACGAAGAGCTGTTCGGTAATTGTAGAAATTGCTTGAAGGGTCCATCTGATGCTGTCCACAAAAGAGAGAAGAGTAGTAACCATTTACTTCTCATCTGCAGAAAGTTTGCAAAATCATCTTAACTCTATGTAAGAAAAATTGCAACACGTGAGGGAACTCATTAAGAACAGGATTTACCCTGGGGCACCTGGGTGGCTCGGTCGGTTAAGCATCCGACTTTCAGCTCAGGTCATGATCTCACGGCTTGTGAGTTCGAGCCCAGCATCGGACTCTGTGCTGACAGCTCAGAGCTTGGAGCCTGCATTCGATTCTGTGTCTCCCTCTCTCTGCTCCTTCCCTACTCCCTCTCTCTTTCAAAAATAAATAAACATTAAAAAAAAAAAAAAAGAATAGGATTTACCCCTCTCATATACACACACAGGCATGAAACACATTAGAACATAAATGTTTCTTTCTTGAGGTTTGGTTTATTTAAATAAGCGTATGTCAGCTTCGATAATGTCAAATTCCAGGTTTACTGTTGAGATTAGACTTAAAACTGTTAACAAAGAATCAAACACCTGCGTAAGAATCCAATTCCTGGTTTCCTCTAAAGGTTAATGGGTCAGTTGATGGTTAGCCATGCATAGTGATCCAATGCTCTGTAGTGAACTTATTCTTTGCATTTGCTAACAAACCATTCATAAGTAAGTGAAGCTTACTATCTTATGAGAAGGAAAAGGAATTTATTAGACAATATGAATAAAAGCATAATGCAACAGATCCAATGATACTTCCCAATTTGGAGGAAAACTCAGGAAAGAACACTTATTATCTCCAAAGACAGTTGATGCAGAGCTGGACCAACCCCCCAAGGCAATAATGACATTAATATGACCCAAACACAAGTGCCTTTACGTACAATTCTTACTACGCTCAGAATTATATCAGAAGAACTTTTTCACAGGTTAGCTAAATTGGCTGAAAGGATGGTGAATGAGTATTTCTGTAGGGATGGGACGCTTTCCCCTGAGACACTGTGAATCAGTGACGGTAGTGGGCCCACACTGAAATAGAGCTCCCAGTGGTTCAGGATCCAAATTCCACCCTGGCATACAATGGGATGTAACTGATAGGTCACCCCAAAGGGGTGACCTGCAACCTGATTTATTTCCCCGTCCTCCAACTCTAACCCCCTTCCATTCCCCGTGTCTATAAGGAGAGACGGGCTTTCTTCTCTGTAGCGCTCTCTGGGCAAGAGGCAAGCTCACACAGAAGAATTTTACTTTCTGGGTATACAGTGTTACTTAACAGCAAGGCATCAGCTTCACATACCTCAAGAATATCGAACTTGGCAGTCTTCACTTTGGCCCACGTTTTTTTCAGTCGAGAGACTGGGCTCATGTTCATGCCAGCTTTCCATTTAAAATGGCAGGGGGAGGGAGAAAAAGTTGAAGTAGAGAAATAAGTCATTGAAGTTATCCTCTAAAAAAGTGCTCATTACTAAGTGTGAGTTAACTTTTATTTAAAAAAAGCTGCCAGTTTTCCACAGTAGTAATACCAGTTCATATTCTCACCAACAATACCCGAGAATTCCGCTTGTTTCATATCCTCAATATTTGGTTCAACCAGTCCTTTTCATTTCAGTCCCTCTAAGGTGTGAAATGGTATTACTCTGTGATTTGGATTTATATTTCTCTACGATGCGGAGCACTGTTTCATACACTTACTACATATTAGGATATTTTCTTTTGTGAAGTGTCCAACTATTTGCCCCCTTTTTCATTGGGTTATTTGTCTTCTTCTTATTGATTCCTAGAGTCTTTTATAGAGTCTGGATACAAGTTCCCCTTTACAGCTATGTGTATTACAAATACTTTCTCCCATGACATGGCTGGCCTTGACATTTTCTTAGCATACGGGGAGAAATTAAGTAATCTTCTATTACTTAGACTGTGGACTTACAGGTCCCTGATCTAGATGATCTATCTGTTCACCATTATCATGAAGTAAAGCAGACTAAGAGCTGAAACTTGGCAAGCATTTTTAGGGAGAAGATAAGGAAAATTACAACAAAAAGGAAATGGAAAACAGAATTGGTGAGAGGGGGGATTTATCAGGATCAAAGGAATTTAATTAAATTTGGTAGATTCTCTGGCTTCAAACTGACCCTGACTCTGAAGAGTCAGGTAAATATTCAAATATTTACTGTATACCTACAATGTGTAGGATAACCCTATAATTTATCATATCAATTAGGGTACTTTTAGTGAAAGAGAGTCATTATCAGCAATTGTAGTATGACAACCAGTATAAAATAAATGAAACGAATAAATGAATGAAAAGAAACAAGGTCACTGGTATTAAAATCCCCATGATATAAAGGAGGAGCAAAGTTTATGTACTAGGGTAATAAGGTGCCCTGGGTAATTATTACTGCATAGGCAGTCAGGAAATGTTCCAGTTTCTCAGGGCACCCTCTTCTCCACACTGATGGAATCCCAAAATTTAATCTCAGATCAGACATCCCTAAAATGCTTGATACACAAGCTGCCCAAATATTTTTGTTTAAATCCTTCATTTAGACAAGCACCTCGCTTATGAGCTTTCATAGATAAATGTTCAGATGAGGACAAACCGACTGAATGTGTCCCATGAATTCATGTATACTTAAAAAAGAGTATATGTACTTGTATGACTTTGGACATTTGAAGCATTCTGAACATTCTAAAACAATTCAGGGTTAAAAGGTAGTGTTTTCATTAATAAAACTATACCGTTTGTGAATTTTTAGTGGACATATTTCACAGGACCTATAAAAATAAAGGACACATATCTTCCAGAAAATACTCACAGATTATCGCCATCAGGGAGTTGAAGTTGCCAATGTTAAAACACTCCCGAGCTACGTCAATGAAATACTCGATCATTCTTGCTCGGTGCTTTTTCTTTACGGGCTACACAGAAAAGGAAAAAAGGGGTGGAGGGCAGTTATCCAACATGTAGATCCAACAGCCCCAATAAGTATGAAAAAATAATAGAGCTAGGAGAATGAGAAAACTCATTTTCTCACCATGCAGATTTCTGTGGCAACCAAGTAGCTGAGGCGATTAAACCATTCCACGTAAGCTTCTAAGTTTCGTGTCTTCTTCCGTTCACTGTAGCAACTCTACAGAGAGAGCAAAGTGAGCACGTGAGTTGGAGACAAAACAAGAGTGTATCAGGCTCTCCTCTTTGTCAGATATGGGCCTTTATTCCAGTTTATGGGTTAAGACAGCTTTCTAAGCTGAGGGGGTGTGGTCACAGAGAGAGAAAACTACTAACATTCTGGACTTTTACAGAAATATCAAAATCTCTTGGTGCAGTCCAGTAATACCTGTAAGATCTAGAAATGTACTCTGATGCATTCAAGATGGTGCCCTTCCCTCCCAGGAAACTAAGTCACTCTCAGTGGGAACTTTCCTCTCAAGGACAAAGGAAGGGTTTTGGCTGTGTTCTAAAACATTCTTGACGCTTAACAGGGTGTGGTTACCAACTGCTATCAACACAGCAAGAAGAGGCTGAGAGAGCAGGGGCCTAGAGCATTTTCTCTTAAAATTAAATCTAGGAAAAAATTTTGGAGCATCATAGAGCAAGAAACTATTTTCCAAGATAGGTAAATGGAAGTCTACACCATCATGGTCTTTAGTGGGGTGAATTATTCAAAAGCAAAAGGAGGTAAGCTCATCTCGGAGTTCAAGGCCATGTTTGAACAAGTAATTATACCCCTCTTTCCTTCCTTCCAAAAGACACAAACAAACAAAAGAGTCCGCTAGCCTTCTACTGCAAAACCTAATCCTCACTTCCTGTACTGAGGGAAGCTGTTCTAAGGCCGGAAAACAGCTGTTACCCCTAACTCCCAAAGGGGGGCTTTCATTAGTGGGCGATACAGTCTTTTCCTAACAACTCGAAATGTTTCTGGAGGTCCCTGGGGGAAGAAATTTCCTACGTGTGTACACCGATTTTATAGTCCATGCTCAGTGTCACTTTCTTTACATGTGAGCTTCATGTAGGCAATAAACTTGTCATGAGGGATTCACCTTACAACAAGAGGCAAAGCAGTAAAGTCCCTTACTCGGTGCACTGGATGTGCATCCTGTCTTTACTGCCCGTTATTGTTGAATCATGAGCAGAGCATTCTCTTGTATTTTCTTTCTGATTTAATCTGCTAAAACCATTATGTTTTTACTTCCTACCTCATCACCACAAATCCTGGATCTACTTGCTTATTAAATTTCCCAATAAGGAGGAAGAAAAGGCTACAAGTTTCTGATAGGGTAAAATATGGTAAAGGCACTTGAAGATCTGGCTTAAGAAAAACGGCAATGAATCAGACATGACTAATGATAAAAAAGCTTTCTTTTTTTTGAGTTTATTTATTTTGAGAGAGAGCAAGAGAGAGAGTGAGCATGCTCAAGGGGGAGAGATGCAGAGAGACAGGGAGAGAGACAGGAGCCCAAGCAGGCTCCATGCTGTCAGGTATAGAGCCCGGTGTGGGGCTCAAACTCATGAACTATGAGATCATGACCTGAGCTGAAATCAAATGTTGGCTGCTTAACCAACTGAGCCACCCAGGTGCCCTGGAAAAAAAAAAAAAAACTTTCTGATTTTAAAACCTGAGACAAAATAGTTCCAATTTCTGCCTCTTATACTCACTATCACAGACTAAGAAATTCCATTTCTAATTTCAGAGCTGACCTGTAGGTAGGCTGATTACCTTGTCATTATCCAAAGGGTCCTTCTGTACAAATGCCTGAACAAATTCTTCTGGCCCAATATAATTGAGCCTTTCCTGAAACACAAAACCAACAGGTCAACAGTATTAAAAAAAACAAGAAGAAATGCACTGTCAACTCCTCCTGTTGACTTTTGGCACTACCCCCACTTTTTATGCAGCTTGTTAAATGAGGCTTTAACCCTAAATATTGTCATCATCTTCAAGATCTGAGCAGAGACAATTTTCTTAGGTCAATGCTATGCAAGATAGTGAACGGCTACGCAAGCTATAAAAAAGCAGAGGGGGAAGATGAGGAAGTTCAATAAACTCTTCAGGCTTGCTTAGTATTTATTTTATTTTATATTTTGTATTATTTTATCTTATTTTATTTTATTTTATTCTGAAAGAGAGAGACAGAGACACAGAGCATGAGCGGGGGAGGGGCAGAAAGAGAGAGAGCCACAGAATCTGAAGCAGGCTCCAGGCTCTGACCTGCCAGTACAGAGCCTGACGCGGGGCTTGAACTCACAAACCACAAGACGGTGACCTGAGCTGAAGTCAGGTACTCAACCCCCTGAGCCACCCAGGCTCCCCATTGCTTAGTATTTATTTTAGAGTGAATTCCCAGCATCTGACATCAGAAACGTTCATCTTCAAATGTCTCAGCAATACATATTCCAGCTACTTCACAGATTATTTCCCACTGGGATTATTCTAACCTCTCCTATGACATTACTGCTGGCAAACAACTTGTGTGGTTGCCACAGCAAACCAGATCTGCAGATGCAAACAAAGGCCAAGGAAGACAACGACCTTACCAGCTCTACGTGAGTCAGCTGCTGGGCCAAAGTGTAAGGGTCGCTGCAGACGGTAATGATGTCCCTCTGTATGGACTGCGGTTTGGTCTTCAGAACCGTGAGCCGATCTGTAGATGTGGAGCTGATTTTCGCCAGGACTTCCTCATACTGGCTGAGTGCGGCAAGTTTGCGGATAAGACACTGGATCATCTGCTGGACGTTCTTCCTGTATGTCTGCCAGGGAACAAGCAAAGGATTACATCCCTGTCCTGCACATCTGTTTTCACCACTGTGCAAACCCAGAGCCTATGTACTTCCCTGGATGTTGGAGAGCCACCAGGCCAGTTACAGGAGGGTTCGGCCTAGCTCTAATAGTTTATGGGAGACATGTAACTAAATCTTTTCAGACCTTTAAGATATAGTTCTTTTCTCAGGCTGCTCTTAAAAGTATAACTCAGGCTGGGCTACGAAAACCCCACGGTGATGCTTAGATTAGTGACTACATACGACTAAGGGCTCTCTGGGCTGGCACAGGAATGTACTGCTTTATCCTGGCAGGTTAAAATACACTGATCTCAACTCAGAGCCTCCTTTTCCGAACACTTTCTTTTTACGGTCACTTTCTTGATTTCTGCACCCCTGTCGTGCCCAATCTCATTAGTCTATGAGCACAGACAGCCACCGGACAGAAAGTGTCACTACTTTCTATTCATCCCCCAACCACCTTCCTGACTTCCACATATAACATGCATTACCAGGAAGTGGATACTCATTTTTGGTATCTGACCCCCACTTGACTCATGTCCATTTCTTTTATATTTGTGAGTCAGTGCTAATATTCACAACCGAACTCTTCCAAGTGGCAGCCCCCCGCCCCCCATTATGTGTTACCCTTGGCCACCTTGTTTGCTACCGGATCATCCTAGAGCCACAACACTTAAGAGGAATTGGTTTTTAAAATAATGCATGTATTAGAGATAAATGTCATTCTCTTGACTTTTGAAACACTTGTTAAGTCAAAGAAATAACTTCATGATCTCTCCACCCTATGGTACTATTAATCATGATGTAAATCATGGAGTTCTTTTATTCTTCCTTGTCTAGCCCCAAATTGCGAAACAAACTACAATCATCCTTGAAGGTAAATTACCTGAGAAAGGTACATATGCTAACACAGTCCTTAAGTTAATACCTCGGAAGTAGGACAGTGAATTTAGATGTAAACAGGCTTATGGTCATGCTCTCTGCTTGATCCCTCTTTAAAAGGTACTACAATGTTATTTTTTGAAATTAATTATTTGAAAACTGAAATCTCATCTTACCTACAAGAACCATATTATTTTACAGAGGCAATTTGGTTTACTAGAGCAAAAAGTTACAAAAACTCAGATGAACAGATATTTGCATATTGAAGGGAAATTACGTATGCATCTGAAAATGATCAATTTTTACTTAGGCAAGGCCAAAAAAGCAAACCCAGCCTTCTTTTTCTTTTCTTCTTCTCAGCTTGTCTGGTGCATATTCCACTCAGTTCCTTAAATGGGTCCACTAGATGAGCCTTTTTTTTCCTCTCTCTACATTCACAGACCACTCTAAATCATTAATGAAATACCGAAGTGTTTAAAAAATTGAACCCTCAAAAAAGACCTATCTTCCACACAGCATTAAGGTTATCAGTTTAGAAGATGCTATCTATTTGGTAATATGCTTGTCACTCAAAGAAAATGCCTTTTTCTTTGGAATCTAAAGCAGTTCAAAGTTGAATCAAGGGCTACTTTAAATCCCTCATGAGGGGTGAGGTGGGGCAAAATGGGTGAAGGTGGCCAAAATGTACAAACTTCTAGTTATAAAACAAGTTAAGTACTAGGGTGTCAATTATAGCATGTGACTGTAGTTAATAACATTGTATTCCATATTTGAAAGTTGCTCAGACGGGCACCTGGGTGGCTCAGTCAGTTAAGCAAGCGACTTCGGCTCAGGTCATGATCTCGCAGTTTGTGGGTTCCAGCCCTGGGTAAGGCTGTGTGCTGACAGCTCAGAGCCTGAAGCCTGCTTCAGATTCTGTGTCTCCCTCTCTCTGCCCCTCCCCCACTTGTACTCTGTCTCTCTCTCAAAAATAAACATACCTTAAAAAAAAGAAAGTTGCTCAGAGAATGGATCTTAAAGTTCTCATTTCAAGGGAAAAAAATTCTGTAACTGTGTGCTGATAGCTGTTAATTAAATGCGATCATTTCACAATGTGTACAAATACTGAATCATGATGTACATCTGAAAGTAATGTTATATCTTAATTATACCTCAATAAAAACACTAAATAAAAACAAAACAAAATATAATAAATCCCTTGTCCCTATTTCCCTTGATCTTCTACTTTCATAATCTTGAGTTACATTAAAAGCCTATGAACTTAAAATGGCTTCTTTAGTCCCCTGTCCCAAATATCATAATAAATGTTCCCAGGTGATTCTGATATGTAGCAAAGTTTCAGAATCAATGCTCTACTAACATATCCGGTGAAAGTTTCTTATTTTACACTTTAAAAAGTGCTTTTGTTTTTTGGAAAGAGGTAGAGGCGTACATAGTCAAGGATTCAGCTAGTTTGCAAAAAGCAGCAAACTATCAGGGGAAAACATACACAACAGGGTATAGGATAGAGCTGTGTGTGTAAGGGACAGAGAGACACACAGAGAGAGCATGTATGTATGATCTCTTTTAAAAGCTTCCTGCTGCCATTTGATTCCATTCCAAGCGTTGTGTTGTTAAGCATGCTTCCTTACTGAGTCATGAATTGCTATATATGCACTTATTCTTTTTTATAACTTCAAATGCCAGTGACAGTAATTACCTGGCAAATAAAGATAGAATAAAGACCAGCCCCTTAAGGAAAAGAAAATTGCATTTTACCCACTATAGCCATTTGTCATGTAATTCAATCATTAGCTCCATTTCATGTTTCTTGCCGGCAAGTCCTAATAAACCACTTCATTTTGGGCAAATCCCCGGGGGGTGGGGGGGGGTAGCATATTAAGCCAAATTATGCAGAAGTGTCCTAGCAGATTCAGCAGAACCCGACAAAATTACATATAGGGCGCACCTGGATTCACCGACTGCCCAAAAAAAATCCCTAAAGTCCCAGGCAAGAAGCAACAAGTCTCAACCCAAGCCCACACTCCTTCCGGGAGGGGGAGATATTTTTTTCCTATTCCAGTAACTGTTTGTTCATTCATTTGCTCATTCATTCACTCAAACACTACTTCATTCATTCATTCAATCACTACTGAATATCTATTAAAGGCCAAGTACTGAGTTAGGACAAACCAAGGGGGCACAGCAAGGAGTCAGGGAAAACAGGTTGTAAAAAAAAAGCCAGTAATTACTAGTCACAGAGTGCTATGGAGAAAACTGTGGTGACTGCCAATAATGAGAGGGGTCACAGGGCGCTGGTGGTTGGTGAGGGAAGGTCACTCTGAGGACGGACACTTAAGCATATAGCAGATATGTGGCCTCCCAAGCAAAGAACTGAGGAAAGAGCATCCATCACTGAATTTCTGAGCTGACAGAAACGTTAACACTTGCGGTTACCTCCATGATTAGGAGAAATGAAGAAGAAGCAAGGAATTTAGGGAACTTGCCAAAGCACACTCAGATCAACCAGCTGCCAAGTGTGGACCTGATTCAGAATACCGGACTGAAGTAGCCAAAGGAACAAAATGTCCCTGTAAAACCCAACCTGACCGAGGCAGGTGGCACTGGTCCGCTCAACCCCAGGTTAATCGATTCCTTAGTTTGACTTGGTTTATCTTCTCATCTCCTCTTTTCACACTCAAAACCGTCTGAAAATCTCAAGGTTTATTGCAGATTTGCTATTAACATAGGAGTGTTGATAAGAAGCCAGGTTAGAAGGCTTTTGGCCCTTTGTGGTCCCATCCAACCCCTGAGTAGCTTGGTCTAATTAAAAAAAAAAAAAGACTGAATCCAATCTGGCCAACACTGATAGAAATGATCTCCCTCACTGACTACCATGACAAGAAAAACAAAAGTCCACTCATCTGGAATTCTCAGAACACTGACTCTTTATCTGAAAAAGATTTTAAGGTTCTCTTTTGGAGAAGATCAAGTAACCATTTCTAGTTTTTAAAAAGGTGATAGAGGGAAGGTAAGTTGACTGACCTATCAAGTTAAGTACCTAAATATAACAAAACTAAAATAAAGCACTGACTCAGGACCCAGCCTTCATATAAGAAAAAGTCCTTATCATGCGACTAATCTCTTGAGCATCTTGTCATAAGCTAAGTTCACTAAGCCAGGACTGACTCTGCCTAGCAACCCAACAGATAACCCCACTAATGTAAGAGTTATTACAAAGCTGCCCAGTGATACTTAACTTTTGCCTCTGTGAGTGATGGACCTACCAATTCATGCCTTGCTAGAACGTGTTACGTGCAAACTGGCAAAATGATGATTACAGTCATAACTTGCAAAACAACTCAGGAAATCACTGAGTCTGCCTTACAGAAATAAATCCTGGCTGTCTTGAGCACTAGGGTTCAATATAATGTCCCAAGGGAACGGGAAAAGGGCTAATTCCATTTTCATGAGGACATGACTGCAGGGAAGCAAGTACACATTTTTCAACTGCAAATCTTACATGATTTTTTAAGTTGGGGGAAATGGGATTAAAATAGATTCACCCCGACGTAGACAGAACAGACAGGGTATCTTGCTACCTGATCTTTATAGCATACCACTGAAAGAATGCATTCTCAAGGAAGGTCATTTGTAATGGGAAAATGCATCTTAAGACAAAAGAAACAAGACATCTCTGCAATTGCCAGATGCTTCGTCAATCTTTTCTTACGCAAAAGCATTGTGTCTGTGCCTAAGTAACTTGTTCCCAGGAGCTCACTGGCAGCGCAGGAACTACAAAGACATCCTTGCCCAACAAGCCTCGACACAAAATATCAGCCCTGCAGGCTTGCTTCAAAGAGGATCACCTTGAATGTGTCACAGCTAGTTAGCTCTTATCAAAGGCTCAATTGATGGTAGTGATATTTATGAACGATTATCCAAGAACCTTATTTTCTGTCTCCACCTAATCAACTTCCGGGCACCAGAAGACTTGGGTCTTTTTCTCTTTGTCTTCTCCTCTCCAAAAGAATGACCTTTGCTAATTCCACATTACTCTTATAGCCTCAGTTTTCATTGAAAAGCGTTTGTTATAAAACCCATACAGAGCAGTTTCCCTGATCTCATTCTATGCCCCCTCCTATATATATAAACTCCTCCATAAGAAAGTTTTTAGGCCACCTGGGTGGCTCAGTCTGTTAAGCATCTGACTTCAGCTCAGATCATGATCTCGCGGTCCGTGAGTTCAAGCCCCATGTTGGGCTCTGTGCTGACAGCTGAGAGCCTGGAGCCTGCTTCAGATTCTGTGTCTCCCTTTCTTTCTGCCCCTTCCCCACTCACTCTCGCTCTCTCTCTCAAAAATAAACATTTAAAAAAGTTAAAAAAAGAAAGTTTTAAAACATTTCATTTAATTTAATGCCCTGGAAAATTAATATGCTCTCTTTCCTGACAGCAAACATCACATAACCAACTTTATTTCCTTTTACTTGGAGTTTACACTCAAATCATAGTAGTCCAGTCCTACTATACTGCTTCTTAACATTAGCCTATTTGTTTTCTCCTAGAAATAGACAAAGTGTCTCCTAGAAATAGACAAAGTGTCTATTTCTATTTATGATGTTATCAATATACAACTTGTTATCTGCTAATATATTACTAGATTACTTACTTTATATCTATTTGTGTTTATATCTAACTTGCTATGTCAAATCTTTTTAGAAGAAAAGTATAAGTAAAATTAAAACACACTTGCAGTGTGAATCCTAGGCATGAAGTGACATGAACATACCTCCAAATTAATCACATAAAGCCCCAAATGATATCGCTTTGAAGTGGGATTGTACAATCATCCCCATTTGACACACCAAACAGACCACTATGCTATGTGGAAGACTTGCCCAAAGGCAACACAGGAAGGAAGCAGTGGAGATTCTGATGCATAATTCAGCACCAGTTCCCACCAAGGCTCAGTCTGGAAATTCGAGTGGTTTTGCTAGATACAGGATACCAACCTCCTCGCCACTGGCTATTCGGTGAGCCAGATCTTTTAAGTTTCTCATCATTCTTTCATCCCGAAAATCATAAGGAAACGTTTCTGTCCATTCTGTCAGGAGTTGAAGGATTTTGGGTGCAATTTTTCTTATCTGGTTCTAGGGAGAAAAAGCAAATCTCATTCAGTGAAGTCTATCAACACAGACTGCATCAAATACCTAATTACAAACAGTATCACGGGTAAACTTCTAGCAAAGTCTAGTCCCCCTGCCCCAAGTCAATGCCAAGTACCACCAACTTAGAGCAGGATCTAGGGATCTTCCATGGCATTAAATTTATATTGTCGGGTTTTGTTTGTTTGACATGAAGGGCATGACAGTTTATTTTAAAAGCATTGTACCATACTCATCATAATGACCAGCAAACACATTATGATGGCTTTTCTCTTGGGTAGTAGCATGGCAGTATTGTAATATGCTAAAATGTTTCAATAGGACCAAGAACGTTAGAGAAATAAAGATCTTAGATGAAAATGAACACTAATAATTCTGGCATCCTACCCTATATTGTGTTCTTTATACCATTCCCAATCCCTTTGCATAGCCATGATACCATTAATGCCCCTCAGCCTGGTGATAAGGAAACCAACTTCACAAAACCTAAGCCACAGAGTTACCAATCCTAGTAGAAATAGAAAAGAGAGGGGTGCCTGGGTGGCTCAGTTGGTTAAGCGTCCGACTTTGGCTCAGGTCATGATCTCACGGTTTGTGAGTTCAAGCTCAGTGTTAGGCTCTCTGCTGACAGCTCAGAGCCTGGAGCCTCCTTCAGATTCTGTGTCTTCCCCTCTCTCTGCCCCTCCCATGCTCATGTTTTGTATCTCTCTGTCTCTCTATAATAAATAAAAACATTAAAAAAAAAAGAAACAGAAAAGAGAAAGCATACTTATAGAGAAAATTGTGAAGTTCAAAACATATCATTACCTTATCGCTATTAGGGTCACTTAGTCTCTGGTGCTCAACACACAAGTGGCAGACTTTGGCCATTAACTCATATGGATGCATAAATAACCGAGAACTGAGTAGGAAGGTAAATATGTATGTTCTCTGTGGCAAGAGAGGGAAAAAAATCATCACGTTATATTCTCAGTGAAACTACTATCTTTCCCATATAGGGTACATCTTAATTCATTAAGTTCTCTTCATCAGAATTAATATGCTACAGTTTCAAAAGTAATGCTTAGTAGCAAAACTCCAGAAGATGGATTTTTCCTTTGCCTTCTGATGTATCTCTTCCCTTAAACCATACCAAAAAAACCCCAGAAGTACAAGATAAGTTTATCTGCTGAAAGTATTCAAAGCACATTTTCACATCCATCCTCTGGAGTCAGTATCCCAGGACACCTAACTCATTTTAGTAAAGAGAAATGAAGTGCAGCCCAGAGAAAGAGATCTAGCTTAAATAGACCACCCATACAGAATCTTGTTCTGGGTCCAAATGTTATGGTAACTCAATGGAAACCAAAAAACCCGCCAACCCACATCAGCCCAGGGATCCTCTGGTGTGTTCAGTGAGGCACATTGCGGTTTGCGTGCTTGTGCCTGAACATTCAAAGGCGGGCTTGCAAGTCGTCTATATACTTGCTCAAAAGCTAGGCAATTTGATAAAACATAATATCACACTATACACTTTTCTTTAACTACACTGTCTCCTAAGAAGCCAGGAATGAAGTACAGCTTATTTATTATAATAGTTTCAGACTCCCAATGAAAGAAAAGTCCCAGTTGTTTTTTGTTTTTTGTTGGGTTTTTTTTTTTTTTTTTANGGCTGAACAAGGGATTCCTTTTATGTTTGATTACAAGTTTTCCCTGTGTGGCAACATATTTCAAAATGCTATGTAACAAATCACACACACAGAGAGAACTCAGGAGGAAACACTATGGTGAATTACAGTGGCAAGCACAAACTATCCTTCGCACACCAAGGTCATTATTGTATTTGTAAAAACATATGAATCTAGTGTCTAGATATTTTCATGCAATCTTTATCAACAACCAGCTGTTGTTGAGTAACAGGGGCAGCTGTAGCATC
>NW_027531914.1:431482-654926 GCF_008692635.1 Crocuta crocuta
GGGTGGGGGGGGGGTGGGGAACACCACTTGCCCACAAACAGAAAACCTAGGTTTGACTGCTGATAGGGGATGAGGCTGTGTGTGGATTACTCAACATTCTGAATTTCAGTGTTCTCCTCTCTGGCCTCCTGAAATTGCTGTAAAGGCTGAGAAAATGTAAGCAAATTCCTTAGATTGGGAAGTATTATCTACATAAATGTTGGCTACCAAAGTAAAACTTTAGCAATCTATAAAGAATTGCATCTTGACTATAACTATTGTTTTCCTTTCTGTAAAGTTTTCCCACCTATGGACTTCACTTTTCTCAGCAGAGTGATGAGCCTGGAAACAAAAAAGGCATTAAATATTCTGGGAGGATCCAACGTCTCTGGCATTTCTACATCAGGACCAAGGTAAAGGCATAAATTAAAGCTACAGCTACTTCACTTAGATGGTTTCTGACTGTCTGCAGGGTGGCACCAACCCTGAAGAGAAACCAAACTGTAGACAATAAGCAAAATCTGAATCATACCCAGGCTCAAACTGATCTCAAAATACTCAATAATCAATATGCAGTTTCTTATTCGAAAAACTCTTAGCAACCCAGCTATAATTCAGCAGTATCAAGGCCCCTGCCTACTACGGTGCGTTTTTTTGGAAGGATACCAAGAGCGTGTGTCACAGGGACAGGGATACCTACATCCGGATAGTAATCCACATTAGGTACTAAGTGCTGGATGAGTGCTTCCAGAGACCCAGAGAGGAGGTTGTTGTCATGGTAATACAGCCCTCCACAGCTGTCATCTGCAGACTGATAGAGGTTCCGATTGTAACCACTGCTGTCAAACATTGCTGAAAAGGGAGGAGTCTGAGGCATGCTTTCCTAAAATGAAAAGAAAAAAAAAAAAAAAGGAGAAAACATAGTGTGAGTAATTTGCAGTCCAAAAGAAAAGTAAGGTTTCATAGTAATGAGGAGATAAGTACTTCTAAAACTGGGTTAGGGTCAGATCCAAAAATCAGAACCCATCAAGAAAGCACACTGCTCTTTGAGTAACACACGCATGCATAGTCTTGAGTACCAATGTCATTCAGTCAAATACTATAAAATGCTTAGATCAAAGGATCCAGGTCATTAGATTCAAGTCTCCAGCTGTCATATTTAGATATCACTCTTTTGCAGGAAGAAAACTGGGCTTCCAATTGCTTTATCTCACTGAGTCAAGTGTTAGATCCTAAGGCAGAAATGAGCAAACCTTCCCAGTTGGTTGGGAAGAATTACATAACAAGTAAGAAGTCTTGGACTAACAGTGGGCATAGTAGGAGATAACCAAAGCAGAAGTTGAGAAAACTGTAAGAGAGGCCTAGACTTAAAGTATACTATGTGTGTGTGTTTGTGTGAAGTGTGTGCACACATGTGCACGTGAGTGCATGTGTGTTCCCAAACGTTATGTATGTATCAAGAGATTTAAGGGGACTCCAGCTTCCACTGGAAGATCTGATGCTGTCGATTTTTACCCCTTGTGTCAAATTCTTTTGGGGAAGGGGCTCTATACAGCCTCAGTTCTCAGTAAACACGGGCCGAGAGGCACCTGATTTGGGGAACGAGAAGCTCCTTTGGAGGGTGCTCAGGGGAGGCCAGAAGCTATTAAGTTATTACTCGGATTCCTAGGGACAGAGCTCCCGACTCTGAGAACAAACTTTTGGTTTCTGGCACTGTGTCCAAACAATGGAGGCATTCAGGAGCTGCCAGACTGAGAGTTTCAGAAGGCAGACAATGAAGGAAGGCTCTGGATTGATGGGGACGGGGTGTGTGGAGGCTGCAGGAGGACACAACCTGGGCTAATCCTTCTTTCAAGATGCCAAAAGATATCTGCATCCAAATGGGGAAGGGGTGTGGAGCCCTTCATTCCAAGCGCATCTGTTCCACCTCCAGCTAACGGGGATCACGGCATCATGACATGTGCATGTCCCGCAGCAGGTGTGGCCAGGGGTTGGGTGTTAAGGAAAAAAAAAAATCTACTATAAGGACACCTGGGAAGGGAAGATCAAGAAAAAGAAACAGAAAACAAGCTTCAGCATTTTGTACTCTATTCCATCCCCAAACTTATGCCGAGGGAGAACACAAAAGGCAAAAACAGCCATGAATGGGAAGAAGCTGATTACTGGGAATCACCCCGGGAGACTGGTCACCACTGGCATCCTCCCTGCCGATGCCTTGCCTCTCGCTGAGGCAGGACATGCTCATAACAGCCAAAGGATCAGGACGTGATCCAGAACATGGGGTGTAAACATTAACACACGTGCTGCACACGTAGTTGGTAAGACCTTGCACATAGAAATCATTATTAAACAAATAACTCAATGTTAACATTTTATAAGACAGAGGATGAAGTGTGCTTCTGTCCTCTTCAAATTGCCAGTTTTGTTTGTACGATTCATGTGCAATATAATCTTTGTAAACGAGTTGCTGTTGGTGAGAAGATTAAAAAAAAAAAAAAGAGCCCATCTACCTTGCCCTGAGAAACTCAAAATGTCCTTAAACTGAAACTCTGAGACCCAAGATGAGAAGCGCCAAGAAGTTACTGCTGACAGCCTGGAGGGAACTGTCCATTGGAATTTGGTTATCTGTGGCTAAAAAAAAAGCTCTTAGATGGTTAAAACCACAGTGTCCTTCATGAACAGGATGACAGTTCATGAAACTCATTCTAGCATACCCTTGGAGTTGGTTTTTATTCTTGTTTTGTTTTGTTTTTCTGCCAGTCCTACGAATTTTCTTTGATTTCTCCACCTATTCATCACTGCTGAAATCATCCTAATAAAATGATTTTGGAAGATGGTTGGCCAATAGACTTGGGAATTTGAGGAAATCAGAAAATGTTCAAAGTTCAAAAAGATCACAGAAATCATCTGGTCCCGAATGAAAAATAGATTTCTCTTCATTTTCCAACTATAATTAGAAGTGGGTGCCTGGAGACCTGATGAATGAGAAGAATTGAAAGGTTGTAGCTAAGTGGGAGAACGTGTGTCCTAAGTGATCAGCAATGACTGCAAAAATGGTCATGGAAGAAGGCAAAGCCCAAGTGCCATCACAATCTGCTCCAATCTCCTATTTTTATAAATGTGCAAACTGAGACTCTGGAAAGCGAAATGAAGTGGCCAGGCTAAGACCTCACAGTGATGTGTCTACAGCATGAGTGAACGCAGTGGAACTCCTGTGAATCCAGCATCCCTGCTGCCTTCTGCTTATTGACAGTAAGCATTAGCTGACAATAGTCAAGGGTCATCCGGTCCCCTTTTACAGAAGCAGCACCAAAAGCCATCAAGTATCTGTACTTCTCAATTATTCACTCCCACGAAGCAGACAAGGATTCAGATCTGACCCAGCACTCAGATTTAATAAAGCCCTAATCTGGTGCTTCATAGCTGTGAAGACTTCAGAAGGTAATTTACTGCCCCCCACAACCCCCCTCCCTGAATGTTTTTTAGTTAGAAAATTGTTCCCAATTTTGCTCACTCCTTCCAAAACTAAAAAGCACAACAAAACTATCATATTCTTTTATAGCAAAGCTCTTCTTAGAGCATTATTGGAGAAATGATGGCTAAAGGCTTTTGTATTGTTCCTTGGAAACTGTATCACTCATAGGATCTCTTTGAAGAGTTACAAAATATCAACACTTAGATAATCCTCTCCAACCAAGCACCAAGGAAAATATTGCAAATAGTAATGGAAACCAAACTGAGATAACGTCAACATCACAGTTCATTTTCTGCCTTCTAATCAGCTCTAAGCTCTGCTAATCAACTGATTTCATTTCCCCATGAACTATCTTGACAGTTGAACTTGCACACGGCAACCACCAAATGCTGAGATTCGAATCACTCCAGGAGACTCCAACCCCTTATTTATGAACAATGGTCATAGTTTTCTACCTTGCCTTAAACTCAAGATAGCATCTTTTCAGTTCTAAGGTATTGGCCCTAAGGCCAATTTCCCTTCCTTAGTTGGGCATTCTGCTACTATGAAATCATTTGTGCAGGAAAAGGTCTCCACATTTCACCTTCCTTTGCTTCTCTGATTCCCCTTTAGGGCTGCTCACCTGAGAAATGCCTAGATGCACAGTGCAGAAGGCTCTGAGAATGTCAGCAGCTCTTGTTTGTGTAAGGTTTACTGCCTACAAATGCCTTTTGGGATTCTTACAGCTCCTGTTTGGCATCCTCACTCTGTTTGACTGGCTAAGAAACTAAGGTTCAGAAGAACTATCATAACTGACTGGGATTATTCATCAGATAAGGGACACACAGGACAGTATTTCAAGCCTAGATCTTCATGTTCCAGGTTCAAAATTTATTGTACTATGTCATGTTATACTGCAAACGGTCGTCCTTGAAGTTGTAATATTTAACCACAAAATGAAAAGTCTGCTGGTCTATTCCAAATTGTAGGCTATCAGAATCATTTATATTTTTTACGTGGATTACATGTTCTATATAAGTCAGTGCTCCAAAGATATATTAATGCCACTAATTACTGTTATTTAAAAACAATACTATCAACACATCTTTATATTTTAGTATTTTTGTAATTGAAATGTACATAGTCTAGTGATAAGAAAGGAATATCTTTTTTCTTTTTCAGTGACACATGAAACAAAAGAGTATTTTACAATGGACAGCATCTTAGATTCAGTTAAATGCAGTAATTCCTGACTCTGTTTACGTTATACATTTCCAGTAAAAAGTCTCAATGAGACAAACTACCAAAATAAAGACCATGGATCACAGTATTCAAAACCCATTTCTGGACAATCTCTAACAAGTGGCCAGTCCAGACATTTTCTAGAAAGAACAACTGCCTTGTGTTATAGATACATTTGGCAAACAAAGGGAGGTCAGGAGAATTGTACAGAAAGTACTCTTTGGGAAGTGTACCTTAAACACCTAAGAATAAACCTAGTAGGTTTTCTTTGAAGTATCTTTCTTCCCCGTTATTACTCATATCAAGAACCACTGTTCAGGGGCACCTGGGTGGCTCAGGTAGTTAAGCAACTGACTTTTGATTTCAGTTCAGGTCATGGTTCTCACAGTTCATGAGTTTAAGCCCAATACCCCACTCTGCACGGACAGCATGGGTCCTGCTTGGGATTCTCTCTCTGTCTTTGCTCCACCCCTGCTTATGTGCTAGCTCTCTTTCTCTCTCTCTCTCTCTCTCTCTCTCTCTCTCAAAATAAATAAATAAATAAATAGACAAACTTTAAAAAAAAAAAAAGAACTACTTTTGTTTAGTATTATTCAGATGTGTAATCCAAGAGTTGAATTCTACTTGCTTTGCTTCTGGAATTGAAAAATGAGGCTCAGAAGATTGTATATTAGCTTGGTTCTTGTTTTCAAGAACCAAGAAAATATCCAAGTACTGGACATGAGAATCCAGAAAAATATTTTTCCTCAGGCAGTATGAACTCTAGGCATCACGTGCGAATGACCTTTGTAGACCATGAAGGATGAAGGGTGAGGCTGCTAGTATCCCAGAGATTCCCTTTACTTATTTATTTAATCTCAGTGTAGTTCTGATTTCTTATCTGCAGCAAACCTTCTCTTTACAGCTCTCACAATTAATATTTTCTGTCCCTGGGGTCCTTTAAATTCTCAGTTTACTCCCCTCTACCCTTTCCCACATAATCTCAAAACCAGCACTTCCCGGTGTCTACTTCCCTTCCTTCGCACAAATTTCACCCAATCCAATACACCTATCTGTGGGGGGTTTGTTAACCAAAAATCTTGTTTAGGAAAAACTGACTTTCCCCAAGTTAGAATGTGTGACAGCATTAAGGTATATACTGGCATTACGCTACTATGAAGTCAAGCTTCAAAATAGTTAATTCCTTTGAAAAGAGAGATTTAGATGAAATACTTGAAAAACCTGCTGACTTCATTCAAATCGCTAGCAGAAAGATAAGGCAGAGGACAGGTTAATCGCATAAGCAGTTCTCACAAAGTTTCATGTGTAAATCTCTTCCTGGAAACTCAAAATACACTCCATGTGGCCAGTGGCTCTTCACTTCCTAGAGAGATCACAAACCTCTCCCCACAATGCTCTCAGGGAAATATGCCTACAAGTTTGCATATACTTTCAGCTGGTTCAGACCCCAGGTTAGGAGCACATGTGCAGGCCTGCACAGAGTCTAGATATGACTTATCTAATCCTCTTCATAGAAGAACATGGTGGTTCTGAATGGAACCTTGGTCTAACACATTCAAGCCTGGCTCCTTAGCTATCAAGGAATACTTGTATTTGCAGGTAGTACCGATCAAATGAAGTTAAAGAGAATTTTAAAATGATGCTTCTCCTGGTTTGGGTAGTGATATTTAAAAAGGTATCTTCTTTCCCCTAAATTGTGATGGCACCTTGGGGTGGGGAAAGATGCCACGAGACGACAGGAAACAGATTTTGTTTCTTAAAACAATGAGCCAGGCTAAAAGAAAGCTCAGAGCCATGAAAATTAGCATACAGATTACAAGTTCTGTTGGAAAACTTCCCAAAGGAAAGTACAGGATATATCCAACTCAGGTAGACAAGATGAATGTTCACTCTTAAAATTAACTTGGTAAGCTGAAAAGTTGGTTGACAGGCAAGATATGTTACAGGGGCAGCTAATTCAGTCATGAAGATAGATCATGTTCTTCCAAGGACTCTGAAAAAGTTCAGCCTGACACTGATCCAGAAGCAAGGAGGCAAGCTCTGGGTGATTTAAGGGATGAATGGCTTTGAAAGGCATGCCTAATGGTTTCAAACCAACGAAAGCACCAGATGAAAAGCTGCCTTTTTCCAAACAGCAGACTGTGTTTGAATTAGTGACTGCTTTTGCACAATGTTATTTATGATGAGGCAGGTGCACCAGGATAAGGTGGTTTCAGGTGACAATTCAAATCGGAAAAGAGGTTGAGGAAAAGATGGGTGTGGGAACTGAATCAAAAGCTATCCTTCAACATCTGCTGTTGGTGCTGGGTAAATCTCTACCAGAACGTCCAGTCAGCATTTCCTGTACACTTAAGAGAATGAGCTAGAAAAGGCAGGACTCAAAAAAAAAAAAAAAAAAAAAAGAGAGAGAGAGAGAGGTGGGGTGCCTGGGTGGCTCAGTCGGTTAAGCATCCAACTTCGGCTCAGGTCATGAAATCACGGTTCGTGGGTTCTAGCCTCATGCTGGGCTCCGTGCTGACAGCTAGCTCAGAGCCTGGAGGCTGTTTCGGATTCTGTACCTCCCTCTCTTTCTGACCCTCCCCTGTTCATGCTGTCTCTCTCTCTCTGTCTCTGTCTCTCTCTCAGAAATAAATAAAACATAAAAAAAAAAATTTTTTTAAAGGTATAAGGGGCTTTGAATCCATATTTCATCATAGAGTACTTTGGTGAAATATTGAACAAATCCAGTGCCTTCATATGGATCCCTATCTTTTAGCTTCTGTTTAAATGCTGGGCATGTGTCCCAATTAAAAAGAAGGCAAACAAACCCACTGGAGTAGAGGAAGGCCTCTCTATCACAGCTGAACTTTGAAAGTGTATTTGTTTAGTGAGGAGAGGCTTAATTTAATATCCTGGAATTACCGGTTTCCCAATTCCCATCTAGATTCCAAAGGAACTTTGCACTTCGGTGACATGCACCTTCTTCCTTTTTTCATTTGAGGATCCAGCAAGCTGCAGGGGAACGCATTCACCTCTTTCAGCTTTACGGCAGCTGGTTTCCTCCAGTGCTTCTAGCCTCCTCATGGCAATTATGGATCTTAGAATACAAGGACTAACCACATGCTCAAAGAGTGTAGCTAAATATGCTTTTGAGTCCAGGTGAAAGTAAAAGTCACGTTTCGGACACTATCTAAAATGTGGCTTGTTTTCAGCTTGAAAATGTCTAGAAGATTATCCTCCTGCATCTGTCCTGAGCCAGTGGAAGTCCTAAAGGCAGAGATTTCTAGCAACATCGATGGAAACTGTAGAAATGCTACAATTCTGACCTCCTTGAGAAAGAAGGATGGTTGCTGAGAGAGCAAGCAACGCAGAGTAGACAACTCAGAATCAACTCACTTCTCTGGCACGTGAACAAAAATTAACTCGCTCCCAGATAGGTACATTCTTTGGAACTGAGCCCCAGATGCTTAGTAAATTCTATAAACTGGCGGGGGGGGGGGGGGGGGGACGNCTCTCCATAACGATGAAATTGGTGGTATTTACTTATTTTGTTACAAGCTTCCTATAAAAAAAAGAATTTGCATTTTGCTTGATTTATCCTGGATGCTACTTAAGAAATCTTAACTAATTCCTAATTGCTGAAGCAAGAGAGTTGACTATCTTTGGTTTGGAAGGAGATCAAAGCAAAAATTGTCGTCTTCTGTCTTGGGGATATCTTGGCAACAGTTTTTTTAAAGCACAAAATGATATTTCACTACATGGCAACTCTAAACGGGCCTGGAGAGTCATTTAAAACTTTTTTACAAGATAAATCTTTACTGTGCGGGCACAGATCACAGAACATGTTGATATTCCCTGTTTTGAATTTACAACTTCCATGTAGTTCCGGATCTTTCCAGTAGATGGCTCCACGTTCCTGGTCTTTGTAAAAATTGGTGCTTTCCAGTAGCAAGAGTGGGTGCTGGTTTAGAAAAGTAAAAGGGCAGCTGGAGTTCTGGGTGAAATAGAAACTAAGAAATTGGTGTTTGTCATATTATTGAACTTAGGAAAGTGGCATTGTTCATGCTGTACAGTTGAAAATACTGGCTGAAAAAGTCAGTCGGTCTTATTTCCTATGTCTTAGGTGCCTATGATGAGAATTAACAATTTCATTTTCTCAGAAGGATAAGAGCGATCTTCTGGATAATCAAAATCATCATTATCTAAATTATATGCTGTCAAAAAGAACCTTCTTGGATATTAGAAATGGTCCTTTTCTACACTACCCAATATAGTAGCCATTAGCCACAAGTTAGCTATTATGCATGTAAAATGTGGCTAGTGTAACTAAGAAACTAAAGTCTGAATTCTGTTTAATTTAATTAAGCTTAAGTTTAAATATCCCCATGTGGTTATTGGCTACCATACTGGATGGCTGAATCGTCATTTATACCATAAGCTCTCAAGCCAAATTATAGAGTATCATATGGGGAGCATCCTTTACTAAAGGGGTTTATCCTTCCAAACCCAATTCATTTCAGCAGGAAAATGATCTGATACTTAGTGAGGACACTTAGTAAACAAGCAGCATCTTCTATTTACATTTTACTATGGAACACGATTCTTGAGATAATTTTATTTTGGGGCTGCAAATTCTTGAAAAACTATGCTTATCCTTTCTCTTTTTGATAAATAGATATGGGTAGCCTGTAAAGTGTCTTCCTTCCTTACAAGGTTAATTTGTACTTTCCCTGTGTAAAACTGGCTTTCGTGTCAGGGCCTCCTAATAAATCTTTGAATTAAAGGAAGGACTTCTAGATATAGATATACCTTGAAATAAAATAATAAATATATTAACCTAAGAAAAACTGATTGGTCAAAGGCTCGTTAAAAATTGTATAAATGTTAGCACTGATTTAGTAAATTAAAAAAAATTCAAACTCAGCTTTTTTGATGATTAGTATTTTTTAATACACTTATAGGGAAAAAAGCAGGTCAAGAAAACATTAAATCTCTACACAGTGGTTATCAATAAAAAGAAACCTCACTCTCTTCTCTTCATTTTCATACACCCAGAAAGTAGCTGAACATCTAACTGCAGACACTTCATTCTCCATCTTCCACCCACTTAGGGTGAAAATACATGAAGTGATAGTACAGCAAAATAAATCCACTGTCACAGAACTAAAAGTCACTTATAAATCATCTAGCTCAACACCCCATCAACTTTACAGATACTGCAAGTAGGAGGAGAGAACAAATGACTTGTTAGGACTCCAGTTCATATAGAACCCACCTCCCTACTCCCAAATCAGAAATCTGCCACAGCACTGGGCTACAATATCTGCTATTTTAAGATAATCAAGGGTTGTATGCATTTTTTTGGGTAGGTTTCATTGGAGAACCAAAAAAGAATAGCCATATTTCTAGAAAAGTGAAGGGGGGGGAGGGCAATATCTGAATTCAACCACTAATCCCAAAAATGCCATAAATCTTAAGCAGTATTTTCAGTAGTACAATCTGTCTCTTTAAGACTTCACAATACATTATAATGTCTTTTCCATTTATTATTTGTGGCATCAGAATCAAGATTCTCAATCCCTGCTTCAGGGAATTCCAAATTCTTCTAAGTAAGGAAGAAATGCCCTCTTTTCCCCATCTCCTGTCTCAGGGGAGACTCTCTGGAGCCATCCAAATTGCTTCTCCAAAGTCCACTTCCTCCAGGTGGCCTTTAGAGATTGATAACATTGCTTCTATCACTTAATGTGCCATAATTAGGTACCTTCCCTAGCACAGAAACTCACCCAGTGATTAATTTTAGATTGCAAGAATGTAATGCTACCAGTAATGTAAGAAATATGTATTGTGAGAAACAACACACATTTAGAAACATTAAGTTGTATATATCTAAGAGTACAGTAGCTTAGATGCTAAGCTGGGGGCAAAAAGACAATAAATGTAAACAAACACTTTCCAGTGATTTTCTCTTCCAAAAGACCCTGTTATCCCAGGTATCAGGCGTGGTGATATTGGGGAAAATGGGGAGCACATAAAACGGAGCAAGACTAAAAATGAACCATGGGTGAAATAAATTCTAAGAATTTAACACTCCATTAGAGAACTGGGAAGTAGGAGGCCAGTATGCTTAGTAGCCAGAAATGTTGCCACCTCCAGGAAAACAAAGGATTGACGGATAAGAAGTGGAATAATGCCAACAAGAAACTTACTAATCAGTAGCTGATCTTCTCATCTTTGCCAGAAAAATCTGCTTGAAAGGAATGATATAGCAATGCTTGTGAACCTGATCTCTGTCAAAAGCACCCCAGAGTCCTCACTGGCCCAACCACTGTCCCACCCCCCACCCCAAATAAAATAACCATTAATGATAGGACCTAAGAAGCTGCCATTCTTTTATTCTGTTATAAAAATCTCAGCAGCCAAAAAATTTTTTTTTGCTTTTATTTCTTTTTGAAAATCAATTCTACATTTGCCTCAAACCTCATCTGACCAGTGGTTTTCCTCCCAAATATCTACACGTCTGCCCTCTGGTTAATTGTAACCCCCTTGTTTCTTAGCAAAGGTTTTATCGCAGACGTCAAACTGCGTTTTATTTAAATTGAGACATAGCTATCACATGCCAAGCTCTGGCTACTGTTTTCAGGAGGAAAGAATAATTATTCACCCCATCTGAGTGTGACTGTACCAGACGTTATTCGAGTGCAACACCCTGAGCCCTAGACTCTTCCCCTTTATGCACCCAGTTCTGAGACCCTCCCTCGGCCATTGGAGATCATCCAGGGCTAAATATAGATCTACGTACACCAGCAGTTCCTGACCGCGGTCACGTGGTGCTGCTGACGAAGGACTCCTTGGAGACGTATTCGGCCCAAACACACATACACAAATTTGTGTGCATATTCACACACACACACTGTACCCACCAAAGTCATTGGCGAAGATGGGCACATCCACACTCTGAAGAGAACGTCGCTGCCCAGGGATCTCTTCCTGCTATTCACCTCACTTGTGCCACCCTCTACAATGTCAGGGGGCTTGTTGTCCCCTGAACTGCGTCAATCTGGTTCGGGTAGGGTGTGAAGCAATACTCCAGTGGTATGCAGACAGACAGACACAGACACACACACACACACACACACACACACACACACACAGGTGTGCGCATACCAGTAGCTCCTCTTTTCCGCCTTTTCTCTTTTACAGCTCTGAAGCTGTCCCCAGGGTTCCCCTAGAAAGTGGAGCCTCTTTTATGCCAGCTGCCACAAGGCTCCTAGGGACTTTGGCTCAAGTTACTACAACCTAGCCAGGTGTCTCGAGGCGACTCACCTGAGCTCGGGCAAGTGCCCGGAGACTCGGTGTGTCCCAAATTCGCCAGGTGAACGGAGGGATGAACAAATATCACCTCGTCAGTGGCGAGCACATGACTTCTGCTCCCTGCCCCTTCCTAAGAATCAGACCTTAGATTATTGGGCATCGACACCAAAAATAAACAATCTCCCCCATCCCACCCGCAACACGCATGAAAACTAGCCAAGAAGTAGAAGGAAAAAACCTCGCAGTGCACAGGAAAGGAGGAGAGAATGAAGAAAGGATGAGCGCGACTAGAACTCAAGACAAATCCTCAAAAAACTACTAAGATATCAAAGAAAAGGCCTGGTTTCGGGACCAGGGCGACAGACGCAAAGCAAAATCCAAGCCCGCCCCTGCCCGCGCCCCAGCGGCTCGGCCCCGCACCTGTTGGCACCGGGTCCGCTCCCGGGGCAGCCCCAGGCGTCCTCGGGGGCCAGGCAGGGGACCCCCCTCTGCTTCTAGCTGTTTCCAGGCGCTTTGTGCCAGAGAGCGTTTGGTCGCCCCGATTCTCCCGCTTCTCCGAAGCGCACCCGGCAGCCGGGGCGCCTGAGAGCCGGGCGCTCGGAGCAGAGCTCTGGGGCCGCGCGAGACAGAGCAGAGGACGGCACGGCCGCGCGCTCCCGCTGCCAGGCTCCGGTCCCTCCGGCAGAACCGCCTGGCCCGAGAACAACCCACCTGCAGACGGACCTCGGGTCCTCGGCTTCCCGGCTGTTCGCCGCGCGCCCACCAGCGCGGCCAAAGAAAAGGGAGCTAAAGCGCGCNNNAGTGCGGAGGCCCGAGGAGCCCGGCGCTGCGCTGTTTACCTGCGTCGGTTCGGCCAGCTCCGAATGGCGTGCGTTTCCTCCTGAGTCCGCCCGCCTGGGGCTGTTTGTGAAGTCATGTGTGTGTCTGTGTGTGTGTGTGTGTGTGTTCATTTACCTGTGTACTACCTGCAAGTACCGGCCCGACTCGTTATACAGTATCTATTATCGTAATTATGAGCCAAAGGTTACTGTCCATGTACTTTCAGAAGAGAGCTTGAGAGAAACCACGGGAACATTTGCTTAGCAAATATTTACGCAGAGCTCGAAGGCTGGGCATTGTGCAGAACGCCGGGGGCAGGCTCCCGGCAGCAGAAGCAGGCTGGGCCCTGCGGTTGTGAAGCCTACAGCCGGTCTGGGGGAGGACAAACGTTACGCAAATGGTCACCCAAACAAAATATAAAATTGAGACTGTTACAAGTGCCACAAAGGAAGGGGATCTGTGCCGTGAAATATGATTCTGGAGGCAAAGCCGAGGCCAGTCCTCAGTGAAGGCTGTGTTGTCATGGTAACCACACACTCTATCATTGGATACTTGATAACTATTTTAGAAAAAGGGTAAAAACCTCAATGCTTCACCTTGTGCAGATGGAAGAGACTGAAGGGAAGAAACGATGGGAACAAATAGGAGGAGAAAGAGACCCAAGGAAAGAAAAAAACAAATTGAAACATCAGGAGACTCTCTTGCTAGCTACATGACCTTGAGTCAGTAAAGCATCTTTTCTGAGCTTCAGTTGTCCATTATATAAAAAACAACACTATCCATACCTGTCTTATAGGACTGTAATTAGAATTACTGAGCCAGAGGAGCCCTGTGTGTAGCTGCTCCAACCTCCTTGTCTGCCTCCTCCCAACCGAGTGCAGAAACCGTCATCTTGAAGTTCACCTTGCCTATTCTTAGCTTCATCTGTGCCTCCTCTCACTTCTCTTCCTCTAATTATACTCTCTCCTTTTCTTCTGCAGCTGGGTCTCCCCAGCTCAGGAATTCACGTCAAGCCTCTCTGCAGTTTAAAGGAGAAGCCGTTCAGCCAAAAGAGCTCGGTGGAGGCCGCGGTGCGGAGCCACCGAGGCCCTTGGCTGCCCGGCCTGACTACTGTGGTGGTGCTGGTTGTTTCGGCTTTCAAGCTCAGTTTTCCACCCTGGTTCTGTAACAAACAAGCCGTCTGAGATTGTGCGAGTCATGTGCGATACTGAGGTTCCCGGGCCTGCAGCAATTAATTAAAAGGGTTGGACTAAATCAGGATTTCTTAGTGGAAATATTTGACATAGCCTTAATAACCTCTGGATACGCCCACCACCCCCGGAAGAGTTTGCCCGGTTTTACTTTCGTAAATTCTTTCCCACGCAAACAATAAATGTTTCTTTTAGATTCTCAAAATATAAAAGGGACACTACGATAATATTGATTTAATGTTTTACCAAACCACATTCCTGCTCTCCATTCTGGTAGCTCCCCCAGGGTCCGTTCTAGCTTCCCATGTGAGAAGTAAGACATTAAGGGGACAGCTCCAGAGCTCTGTGGCCCAAAAACTCTGATTCTGTCCTATTGCTTAGCCAGTTATCAAACCTTATAAGAGATACCGAAGGACTCTGGGCCCCAGTTCACTCATATGAAAATAGCAATCAGAGTTTATAAAAGTAACTTCTTCACAGTGTGTGAGATTAATTTAAAGAGATAATATACGAAATGGGTTGGGAGCAATGTCCCTCAGAGAAGCCTTCCCTGACCCGCACTCCGTATCTTTCATTGTTGTTTCCTCTATAGGATTTACTACTATTTAACATATGGTATATTTTACTTATTATTGCCTCTCTCTCTCCTCACTGGAATATAAGCCCCATACAGCATGGTTTGTTGTTGTTGTCATTGTAGTTGTTATTTTCCTGCTGTATTTCCAATGCCTAGAATAGTGTCTAACACAATAAGCACTCATAAATATGTGTTGTTTGACTTAATGAATGCCCAGTACATAAGTATTCAATAGATAATAGCTGTTATGATTTTTGTATCTATTATTCTCTGCCATGAAAAGACTTTGTTTTTCCATTTTCTACTTCCCATAGTTTCTTTCTTTGCCTTTTGACTCCACTGGCTCAATTCTTATCCCCGTAAGTGTTGGTAAGCTCGATAACACCAGTCAAATTGATGCAAATAAAGCCTTACTGAGTAGGATACTCAAACGATACAAATAGCCACTTGTATTCAGCTTTGACTATATGGCAGGTCCTGTGCTAAACATTACTTTTCTCTTCATTTCCTCTTGGATCACAAGTGCACAAAATTAGAGCTATTGTCATGACTAATTCATGTCTGATATTCTTTTTCAAATTTTATTATATTTAATGTATTTATTTTATATCATTAGTCTCTTTTATTTCCCATCTAAAATCCTATTTTCACCATCCCAACCGCACTTAGTCTTTCACACTATATTTAGTGTGTGTTTTTCAATCCACCTTTCATGAATAATGATGATATTATTTTATGCAAGTACCACATGAGTATATTTACCTAAAAATACTCTTACTTTTATTTATGTTTCTCAGTGTTTTGCCTCCAACGTTTGACTTTGCTCATCTATTCATGTTGACACGTTGATATTTTTCACTCCTTTTACCTTCTGTTGAGTATTTCATCATATTTGTGTTACATTCTTTTACTTACGTTGTCTTTTATCCTTGCCAAAACTCTGAGAGTTAGGTACTATTTTGTCCATTTCTGAGATGAAAGAATGATGCTGAGGAAAGTAAATACTCGCCATGGCCGTACAGCTGAACAAGCCCTAGATTAAACCCATATCTCTCTGACTTCAGTGCTCCTGTCTTCTTACCCTTTAAAATGGCTTTAACTACTGGGCCACCTGGGTGGTTCAGTCAGTTAAGTGTCTGGCTTGGGCTCAGGTCATGATCTCAAGGTCTGTGGGTTCAAGTCCCACATTGGGCTCTGTGCTGACAGCTCAGAGCCTGGAGCCTGCCTTGGATTCTGTGTCTCCCTCCCTCTCTACGTCTCCCCTACTCACACTCTGTTTCTCTCAAATAAATAAATAAATAAACAAACATTAAAAAAATTTAAAAATAATAAACTGGATTTAATTACTTACTATAGGATTTATGAAATCCTGTCTTAAAAAAGTATACATTAATTTGACTCATTTTAGGTGTCTAAGATATTGCTATTAAAACTATATGTATTTAAGCTAGAGGCCAAGTGTTTTCATTGGGAACCAATGTTTTATTATTTGTCTGAGACACAAGTTTAATATTATTTATGGTTAATTATTTTCTTAAAACACTTGACCTTAATTTTATTTTATTTTTTTATTTTAGAGAGAGAAGAACAGAATAGGGGCAGAGAGAGTGGGGGAGAGAGAGAATCTTAAGCAGGCTCCATGCTCAGTGTGGAGCCTGATGCAGGGTTCAATCCCATAACCCTGGGATCATTGACCTGAGCCGAAATCCAGAGTTGGACACCCAAGCAACTGATCCACACAGCCTCCCCAACACTTGAACTTTAAATGGAAATCTTGGGGCGCGTGGGTGGCTTGGTCGGTTAAGCGTCTGGCTTGGTTCAGGTCATGATCTCATGGTTTGTGGGTTTGAGCCCCGCATCAGGATCTGTGCTGACAGCCCAGAGCCTGGAGCCTGCTTCGGATTCTGCGTCTTCCTCTCTCTGCCCCTCCCCCACTCATGCTCTGTTTTTCTGTCTCAATAAGAAATAAACACACAAAAAAAGATTTAAATGAAAATCTCACAAAGTGAATTGCCCTCAAATATGTAAAATTTGGCATATAAAAGAAGAATGAGGCTCCGGGACACAAAATAGGACTAAAGAGAGAAAAGAATAAGGGAACAGATCACAGCTTCAATGTAAGAAAAACATTAAAGATGTCTGAGGTAGAATAGCAGCCTTTTTTCTGCATTGAATTCCCTCTCTCTGGATCTTAAAAGGCCTCATGAAATGGTAGAGTAACTCCCCAAAACACTTTGACATTTTCTTTCATTTCATTTTCTCAGTATCACCTGGAATATGGAGATGAACAGTTTAAGGATAAGGACTTTTAACCCTAGCTTATACATGTAAGAAAATGAAGGCATTGATCACCCTACTTATCAATAGTCAATCTAGACCACAACCAAGGCCTTCTCACTTTCAAAGCCAAGGAAGACAAACCCACTAAGTATGATATGCATTGCCTATCTCGTATTTTACCAAAAGATTTATGAGAATTTTATAAAGCAAAAACACGAAGCATGATCAAATGCAATTTGGAGAAAATCGCTTAACACTTCCTAAGCAAGGTATGTTAATATGACCTAAGCACGTTCCATTAATATGAAATATAGCTATCCATCCCCATCCCCACGCCTTTTACACAGGATAATGAAACACTACAGTGGTATGGCTAAGTCAAGACAAAAATATTTTGGAGCCGTAGGACTTATTTTGGGGGATAATACCCTGTCTTTGGACTCTCTCTCCCACATGGCTGCAAGGGTAGGATGAGTTACTGTGCAAGATGTTGGGCAGACCAATTAGATCAGCCTGGCTCCAGACCTTAGAGAAAACCCCTTATGTTCCCCTTCGTTTTCAGCGTGCTTTTCCTAGATTTCCCTTTCCTCATCATCTCGCTGAGAGTAAAGGGTGAAAGAGGCTGCTTGGCATACTTTGGTGCCATATCTTCTTCCTACTTCTACCCTGAGAGAAAGGAATTCTGTCTGAGGGCCAACCTAGCTCGCTTGGGGCCCATACTAGAATTTCACAGTAATGCAAAGTGTGCATGTGTTTGGCATTGACCTGGAACCTGAGAGAAGGATGATGAGGGCAAGACACGAAGATTTAGATACTGAAGATCCCGAGTCCCTCCCTGCCCAGCTTCACCACCTGACGTGACAGAAGGGATTTTTGCGATGAAACACATGTTTGGGTCAGTCTTGGAATGGTCATCTCAATAGTAATTCCCAGCATTTATTATAGTTGACAATGTTCTTTCATATCCATTATCTCATTTAGGGAGAACATTGGGTCTGTGAGGGTCATTCATATCTGACAGTTGTCATTACAGAGGCATATATTTTCCTTTCCTGAGATCACTAAAAATATTACAGATAGTCATTCATTTAAATCTGCTAAGAAGATACTCCTAAGGACAAAGGAAGTGACTAGGAAAGATAACTCCAGAGAAGTCTCTTCCACAGATCCATGTGATCCTGCCTCACCGTGACTTTTTATCTCTCAGACCTTAAGGTTGTACAAAAGAATGTAACGACCACATGGGAAATTCCACAACAGATGTGGTAGGTTTTCAAAATCTCCCAGGGAGGTGTAAAAAATTCACTGTATCTTCATTATACTAGATAAGAACTCTTGGAAGGCAAAGTTATTATTTTTCCTTTATCAGCATTACTGTTTCACTCATTTACCAATTCTTATTTACTCATACAAAGTAATTATTTCTAATATCCTCAGGAGAGATATTGGTATTGAGATATGATATACCTTGGCCTGATCAGAAGGTTATGAAACAATCTCATCTTCTCTGCTGGTTATAGAATGCACAGTGACTTATTATTTCCTGTACAAAGAAATATTTCATAACCTGCAATGTGCATCATTTTGACAAGATGTAATGCTTTTTTGACTATAAATTCAACTTTGTTTAACATGAATTTATTTAGGTCAGTATGAATCCTATAAACTCTTTACAGTGAGTAGTGAATATAAAAGTATTTCTATTTTCTCTTCCTAGCAGTTTTTGTCTGCTTTCTTGTAAGTTGATCTTATAATGAGTTAAGAAAAGGTCTTCTGTTTCAAATTTTCTAGCCTTTAAAGTTAAGTCTGATTATTTTGCTAGAAGATCCCCTCAGTTTTGACTAATTACCCATCTGTGTCCTAGAACATTGAGTGGAAAGTGAGAAGGGAGAAAATTAATAATAGAATAATAAAATTTTAGAACTGGTAGAAATATTAATGACCATCTCTTTTCATCTTTCCCCACCCCAATGCCACCAACCAAGGCATTTATGAAAGGAAATTGAATTCTAGCGAGATTAAATTATGTCTCCAAGGCCATCCAACAAGAGAATAACAAGGTTATGCAGGACAAAGAGCGTGAATGATAAGCCCAAAACTTCAAAAACCACATGATTTTACTTCCTAATTATTTCTGCAAGGGTGAAATCCATGGAGCTACTTTGACATTGTAGAAGTACAATTTGTTTTCAAATACTGATGACAAATATTCACTATGAAATACTTCTTGAGGAAATGATAAAGGAGAATTCTCTAGACATGGTTAATGCTTTTCATTAGAATTTTCTAAATATTGCTATTACCATTTAATATTCAAGATAATAAAATAGTAAAATCATAGTCGCTTTATCTTTAAAGTAACCATGGTGTAGACTATTAATCAGATCCCATAAAGTATATACGAGAAATTATGTTGATCAGGGTGTCTAGGGGGCTCAGTCGGTTGAGCATCTGATTCTTGATTTTGGCTCAGTTCATGGTCTCACGGTTGTGAGAACGAGCCTTTTATCGGGCTCTGCGTTAAGCATGGAGACTGCTAAGATTCTCTATCTCTTGCTCCCACACCCCTTCTCCCCCCACCTCTCTCTAAAATAAATTTAAAAAAATAAAGAAATTATGTTGATCAAAAGGCTTCTCTAATAAGCATTTACTGTTATCATCATGAAAACATATACCTAAGGTATTTTTTTCATCTACTAAAATAATTGATTTTCATAAGACTATATCATTTCTTAAAAATATGTACAGCATTGTTGTGATTTCTAGATGATTCTATGAAGTTTAATCTTGTAAAATATTCAACCAGACACTTGAATAATATTATTTCCATAGTAAAGCCAGCATTTCCATATATATGTTTAGGTATTGCTATAGAAAACATATATTTTCTGCACAAAAACAAAGAGAACAGATCATATAGGTTAAGTGTATTTCACTAGTGAATTAGAACAGTTGTTTCTGGAAACGGGTAGAGATGGGCCTAGGATGGGAGGCAAAGGGGGCTTCAATTTTTTGTATAGTGTTTGATTTCTTCCATAAAGATAGACATAAAGCAGATATGACAAAATTCTCATTATTATCATTTGTAGATAGTGGGCACATAAGTTTTATACCTTTATTTTATTTTGTAAGTTTCTCAAAAAAACCCCCAAATTTTAATAATTAAAATTGGATATTTTCATATAGCTATACAGCATAACCTTAAACTTCAATATTTAAAGCTTACATTTTAAGGAAATCTGTAATGGTAAAGTTATTATTTTACCTTCTTTTATGCACTGATTAATCACATTTATAAAGTATAACTGTCAACCAGAAGTCCAGAATTTAATTTGGTCTCCTTACAAAAGTGTAAGATGTGAAAATTTTGGTAAAGAATGTTACACATCTCACATGGTTGATGGTATTGCTTTCTGATGTAATTGCATGTATCCCCTCTCACACAGTGATGCATATTGTGAGTAAACACACAAAAGAGCTTTGATTCTTGACTGAAGCCTGCTTTAAAGTTTAATCTCCCGCAGACTAACACCACTAGCATACGATTACCGATTACCGTTTCCAGGGCCTGGAATTAACTAGTGATAATTTTAGAATCTACAATTATTCACATACTTGTCTCCAATTAGCTCTCTCTGAACAGTGGTCAAGAACTAAAGGGGAGTGGAGGCTGAATATATGGACATGTCTCCCTATTCATGGATTGGTCCATTTACTTCAGGTCTGTTGAGAGAGTCAAAGTATGTGTTTGGAGATGTGTTTGGATGAGTCAATGGGGTGGAAGGACACTGCTGTTATTTGCAGAGGTAGAGTTTGAGAAGAGTTGGAAAAGAAGAGGAATTCTCTGGTCCAGAGTATTGCTCAGTGATTTAAAAGAGATTATCTCCTAAGAAAAAGCTTGTAAGGAAATAAGCCTGAGAAAAGCCAACGCCTTCTCTATGGAGGTATGAACTTTATAGCTCTCATAGCAAGAAATGTATAACAGAGAGTGAAATAAAATATCTCAGTCTGAATAAAGTTTCCCCCAGATAAATAACACATTTGTCTTAAGTTGTTTTGTTGTGTTTTTTTTTAAGAATTCATAAATTCCTTTTGAAATGTCCTTTCTTCCTAAGTTAAAAGTTAAACACCAGCTATTACAAAAGGCAGTCATGAATCCAAACTGTCTAACTTCCAAAATAACTAACAGTAGGGCACCTGGGTGGCTCAGTCAGTTAAGTGTCAGAGTTTGGCTCAGGTCATGATCTCGTGGTTTCTGCGTTCGAGCCCCATGTCAAGCTCTGTGCTGACAGCTCGGAGCCTGGAGCCTGCTTCGGATTCTGTGTCTCCCTCTCTCTTTACTCCCCACCCCTGCTTGCACTCTGTCTCTCAAAAATAAACATTTTTAAAAATTTAAAAACAAAATACTAACATTAAGTTGTATTCTTTTCCCAAAATAGTTGAACCAGGACAGAGTGTTTTTAAAGTATCTCTAAATAGATGTGATTCGGCTTAGCTCTCCCCCTGCTCTTGCATTAAGGCTAATGGTACACATAGCATTTTTGATTCACAACACAAAACAAAATAAAAATAAATGTGAATTTTGATCTGTATCTTTCCCTTGGTAAGGAAAAACCCATATATAATGCCAGAACCAATCCTTGAACTTATATCTCAATGACATAAACCTTAGGAAATTCTCCCCTGACAAGTAAGTTGTTTATTAGGCCCTAGAAATTTTTATGAAACTTTTTAGGTTTTCCTTTTTCTTTCTTTTTCCTCATCTTCCTTCCTTCCTTCCTTTCTTCCTTCCTTCCTTCCTTTCAACTACACAGTGCTGGAAAATTTTCACTCCAAATCTCAGAGTAATCAACCCATGCTTCAACCTGTTAAACAGGAAGTCTTTTGAGGAGAAAAAACCAGTATATTAAAATAAGTCATTTGCAAAAAGGGCTAGCAGAATTTGTTCCAGAGCAACAAAATGAGGAGAGAAATGCAAAACAGGACAGCTAGTTGAGAGCAAACAATGGAAGGGACATGTTTTCTCACCTAGAAAGCAAGAGCAGTGACCAATATTTCAAAGGGACTCTGGTCAGCATGGGAACAAATAAAAATAATCCTATAAAGCTTGGCTCTCCACTAAAAGAACTTAATACTCAGATTCAGAGTTTCTTCAACTATAAAATGAGGGGATTGGATGACATGATTTCAGAGGTGTTTTCTAGCTGTCAAATGCTCCTTCATATTAAGTTTTTAATTATTGGTTTTTAGACTAGTTCCATCTAGATATCTCAGCAGTCAGCCAAGAGGCTTGAAGAGGATCGGAAGTGAGTGATAGACTTGACCCAACCCCACTAACATTATGATTATGGGCATATCCTTTCCCTGGAGTTCAAAGTTTGCGTTATTATAGTGATTATGATGTTTGAGAGTCACTGGGCATCTACCTTCACTTTTCCCTAAGGCGTGGCCTACACTAGAGGCAGTGGCTACAAGTAAACGTTTCTTAGCATAGTGACACCTCTGCTCCGGGTCTGGTTTAATGAGACCTGACATTCAACTTCAATAATGGAAGGCCAGGGACTAATTTCCTATCCAACAGATATGCGATGCATGTAGGGTGACGAACCATGCCAATTTTCTTCGGGACTGTGCTGGTTTTAGCACTGAAAACCATATATCTTGGGCAGGTCTTCAGTTCCAGGCGAAATGGGATGGTTGGTTGCCCTAATTCCACAGATATTTACTGAGAACTTTTCACAGGCCACACCCTGTGAAAGGCATTGGGAACCCAAGGAGAACAAAACAGACGAGGTTCCTTCTCTCATGGGCTTCTTTCCAGGTGGGCAAAATACACTTAAAAGCAGGAAATAAAGAACCAACCATCACAGATGGTGATCATTCCTGGGATGGAGAACAGCTACGAGGCCTTCTCAGAGCGGGGGTCGAGGAAGGCTTCTCTTGAAGTAAGACCTCAAGGATAAGAAGTCAGTCATGAATACTGCCAGTATAGGTTATTCTAGGTCATTTCTAACAGTCAAGAGGCCCCTCAAGGAAACCTTAGGATCATGTTATCACTCTCTAACATTATCTTATTTATCCATTTATGTAATTACTATTGGAATTAAATTTGGAATAAAAATTATAATAGAATAATTAGATTAAAAAGTACATGTGATCAAAGACCTTATCTATAATGCCAATGCCCATGACAATACTTGGTATACAGTAAGTGTTCGATATCCACTGAATAAATAAAGAAAATATTGCTACTTTTTGATCTACTATGTAGTTCACCAAACCCACTTTCTCTAAAATATTCCTCTTTTGTCAAACAAGCCTGTCCATAAAGTAGGTGGAGTTATAGATCCTAGGGGCCATGAAACACCTAACATTTCACTTTAGGGCTGTTCTGAGCCAGGGTGTGCCTGCTGGCTCCAAGAGAGATTTTGGGAGGACTTTCCTTTGCTCTGTGCCCATGTATTAGGCTCATAAGATGCCAGGTGCTCAGGTACCTAAGTCGAGGACAGACAGAGCTCTTGTTTTTAAGTATTCAGCTTTATGATGACCTGCTTTTGTCAGTGTGTTGTGCCACTAATTAAAAGAAGGCAGAGGTTCTGATAAACTCACAGCCTTAATAAATGAATCATAGGGGCGCCTGGGTGGCTTAGTCGGTTGAGCGTCCGACTTTCGCTTAGGTCACGATCTCGCGGTTCGTGGGTTCGTGGGTTCGAGCCCCGCGTCGGGCTCTGTGCTGACTGCCAGCTCAGAGCCTGGAGCCTGTTTCAGAGTCTGTGACTCCCTCTCTCTCTGACCCTCCCCTGCTCACGCTGTCTCTCTCTCTCTCTCCTAGAAATAAATAAAAAACATTAAAAAAATAAAATAAATGAATCATAATGACTATCATGCTGATGATTTAATACTAACAAGCACATATTTGTGAATACGAGTTGCATTCTCCTGTTGCAGGTTTTAGGGATTCAAAGCCACGATCCTTGATGTGAAACTGATAGTTAATGATTGCAGGATCCAGCACTGCCAATCACTTTGAGCATCAGGAGTTTTTCTGTATAACCAGGAGTCACTTAATTCTAACTAAATTCTTAGAAAGGTAGAGGGATAGGTAGTGACTAACATTTATTAAGCATTTACTATATGCCAGGAATTGCACTAAGTGCTTTCTCTATGTATTGATTTAAGCTGGATAACAATCCTGTAAAGCACTTAATATTATCTCCATCTTCATGGAAGAGGAACTAAAACTGAGGGAAGTTTTAAAAACTGCCTAAGAACAAAATCCAATAAATGACAGAACCAAGATTTGGACCCAGGTGGGCCTAACTATGGTCTAACTAAGGAGGACCCAATTCCTACAGTGGACACATAAACATTAGATGGATGTGCATTGTAATAACTCTTGTAACTGAAGTAAATTCAAAGCGTGTGTGCTTTCTGTTACCACATTAGTGGTTACGGTACAGTTTGGAGGTGCGGCAATGCTACCTAATAATCAAAATCACCCACAATGGAAACAGGAAGAATTTGGTTCAAATTCTGGCTCCGTGTGAACTTAAGTTGTTTCCTTATTATGAGCTTCAGCTTTCTCATTTGTAAAATTAAAATAATAATGTCTGTGTTTTAAAAAATGAATTCAAATGCATATAAAGTCATTAGTATGATATCTGGTACATACAATAAATGGTAGTTAATTAAATATAATTATCATCACTATGCAGCAGCCTCTCTCATCTTTAATACTCCACTTTCTTTCAAACACCTTGAAAAAGTGTGACTATGGGGTGCCTGGATGGCTCTGTAGGTTGGAAGGCTAACTCTGTTGATTTCGGCTCAGGTCATAATCTCACGGTTCATGGGTTCCAGCCCTGCATCAGGCTCTGCGCTGGCAGCGTGGGGCCTGCTTGAGATTCTCTCTCTCTCTCTCTCCCTTTCTCTCAAAATGAATAAATTTAAAAAATTAGAAAAAAAGTGTGACTGTATTTGCTTATCTATATGTGTGCTTTTGTTTTGCATTGTTGGAAAACCACTCGAAAGTTGCTGATGCCCTTAAATACTTTAGCATACATCTCCTGAAAAACAGGACATTCTTGTACGTAGATAATATATCTACGCATTCACAAAAAATCAACAATATTAACTAATATCATCTATTTTCTTGTATATATTTAAATATTTAAGTTTCCTAAATTGTCCCCAACACTTATTCCCAAAGATTTTTTGAACAAGGATGTAATCAAGGTGTTATATTTGGTTGTTATTTCATTATTCTCTGTTAACCTAGATCAGTCCGCATCTCACGTCCAAACCTCTCTTTTTTTCCCAACGTTGACTTTTTTGAAGAAACCAGGCCATTAGTCTTGGAGAAAGTATCACAATCTGGATTTGTCTGATATTTTTCCTGGAGGTTCATTCAACCTGTTCTTCTATCTTCCAAGATAGCTCTAATTTGGAATGCCAGTGTTGAGACTTTATTGCTTACCAGTGAAACATTGTGCCAAGAGTGCTTCAAAGTCCCTGCTATGCAGCTCATGTTACATCATATCAAAATTTCCATGACCACTTCCTCCTCGAAATACTTTGTGGTTTCGCAGCCATCTCTGGGGGATGGCTACCCCAGTGGTTTTCCACTCCAGCTTCACTTAGCATCATCTGGGGAGTTTTAAAAAATATTTGTTCTCAACTTGCACCCTTGGAGTTTCTTGCCATGGGCCCAGGTGCTGGATTGTTGTGAAGCTTTCCCAAGTGAATCCCATTGTAATCAGGATAAAGAGGGACTGGTTTAGAAGACCAGCTCTGAGAAGGGCATGCTCTTCTTGTTCACTAACACACATCCTCAGTGTCCAGTAGAATGCCTGGCTCATAACTGCTGCTCAATAATACACGCCGAATCAATCAATTCATTAATATTCAGTGCATAGGCAGTCTCATTCTCCTTTCATACTCTAGCTTTCCCTTTTCTTCTAATTAGTGTCCTAGGAAGCCAATAGGTTAATTTTATGGCATGTTCAGCAAACTCGGAACATGCCACGATCTTTCAAATTTCTGTAAATTATATACTGATGGAAAAAGAAGTGTTTTCAAATATCTATGAGAGGGGAAAAAAGAGCAATCATTTAGCTGTAGTGTTAGATTGATTCTGTTGCAGATAGATTCTGTTCCATTTTTTTTTCTTTTCACATTATCAGTTCTTCCAGTTCTCCTCATAAGAGCTGGTGAAATGATTCTAAAATAACTCACAGAGGAATAAAAACTGGGAGTTTGTCTCGGTTGTAATTGTGTCTTTCAAATATAATGAGAAAATCTCATATGGGGGGGGGATGCAGTGGAAAGAGAAGGACTTTGGCTATAGTTATATTTCTATATGTTCAAATTCAGCTTTGACCAAATCTTAAAAACAATTTAAAAAAGATACATGATTCATTAGGGTTTGCCAAAACTAACCATTGGTAGTTTTAAACACAAAGGAGATAAGAATGGCCACTTTCTCCTAAAAGAGGACCTGCCCCATAACAAACTTTGGACATGGTAAAGATACACTTACTGTACTTGCACTAAATGAAAAGGGTCAACAACCAAGAGGAAATCAGCAGATGATTGAAGATGTGAGTTTGTACCTGAAAAGGCTTTTTACACAGAGGGAAAAGTGCTCAATCTGACTCATATTAACAAAAATGTAAATGAAAACTATACCGAAATATCTTCTTCTTTGACTCATCAGATTAGCAAAAATCTACTGTTGTGGAGGATTACAAATGCACATACCTTTGGATCCGCCAATAGCAGCTAAGGACAATTGTCCTAAAGATACAGTCCTTTCATCATATGAAATAATGCATGAAGAAAGCTATTCATTTCCTCAAGGAAAAGATCAGAAGTAACTAACTGCCCATCACTAGAGAACTGATAAATAAGTTCTGATACATTCACCGAATCAAACAGTTTGCAAGGATAACAGAAAAGAATAAAGAAACGATGTACTAATATGTATGACTCATAGACTTAGTGGAAGAAGGTACAAGTTATCATGCAGCATATGCCATAATGTACATCAAAGGATAAAACAGGGGCGCCTGGGTGGCTCAGTCGCTTAAGCGTCCGACTTTGGCTCAGGTCATGATCTCACAGTTTGTGGGTTCGAGCCCCATGTCAGGCTCTGTGCTGACAGCTCAGAGCCTGGAGCCTGCTTCGGATTCTGTGTCTCCCTCTCTCTCTGACCCTCCCCTGCTCACGCTGTCTCTCTTCTCTTTCTCTCAGAAATAAATAAAACATTTTTTAAAATTTTTTTAAAAAGGATAAAACAAGCAGGCATATATATTTGTACTGTATTATTTCTTATGTGAAAAAAGATTTTTTAGCAGATACACAAGGAACTGATCAGTGGTTAGCTATTTCGGGAGGAGATGGGAAGTAGGTAGGCAGCATACAGAAACAGGGTCAGACAGGAAGGACACTTCTCACACGACAGACATCTTTTCACATCTTATCAATGTTTAAACTGTGTGAATACACAGGTTAAAACATAGAAATATTCCTTAAAGGCCTTGTCAAAAGTCCTAGGAAAATGTAGTTTTTTGGAAAATACAAACTAACCTAGACATTCTTATTCTTTTTCTTTGTTGTACAGCTTTGGAGTAAATCCTGCTATGTCTCAATTTCACTAAAAATGAAACTGAAACTCTGCATATTTCTCATACACCCAGACGTAAACCATGGATTCAGAAGAAAACTTGGCAAGATAATTTCCAATTTTGATTTCTGTTGTTCTACAGAACTTCAAAATTTTAGCATACACGAAAACATGCATTATTTAGAGTCTAAAGAGACCATTGTTGAAAGACAGTCATCCCACGGCTAGTGCTTACATAAAATTGAAGTAATGATGTGAAAGTAAAATGAATCTCTTCCTCTAATGGAGCTCTTCATGGAATCCACGAGAGATGGAGTGACCTGGCACAGTGACAGGGGAATTCCAAGAAAAAGGGATTCTTTCTTCACAGACAAGTCAATAAGATGAAAAGGAATTGTGGTTTACTCTTAGCATCTATTGCTTTTAGTTATCAGTTACCTGTGCATGTGTATTCTATCACAAAAATGTAGGTGACTGTTGCTGTACTGTTGGCACTTTGCCCAATGACATGCATACCAGGAAAGTCTGAAAGGCCACAATAAAACATGTCTGGATTCTAGACTTCCTGTGATGTTGCCATGTTATATATCCTCTCTTTCTTAACTCAGTTTCCTTATCTGGAATGGAGTGATAGCCCAACTGGAATACCTCACGATTTTGATATGGTTACCAAGTAATACAATAAATACGAAAGGCTTTGAAAAGTGTAAATTGAAAACAGTAGTGTTGTGGCTACCATTATGACACAGATGTGAACAGACAGGACAGAGAAGGAAAACACGATTCCAAGATACACATCATGAAGAATTAGTCTCATTTTTACAGATGACCACAAGGAAACTCAGAAAGGTTAAATAATTTGCTCAAAACCAAGTAGCCAGTTGGAAGCAGAACTGGAGACAAATTCCCACTCAGGTGTTTTGATTGAATGTCTCACTCTTCTACGACTCTGCTTCTCTTGCTTTGAGCCTTGACAGTACCTACAAAGTGTGGAAGGCAGCCATAAGAAGGCTAGAGAAACAATGAAAAAATGATCAGAGGGGGCACAAAAGGCCTTCAAAGTGTTGGTTAAGTCCCGGTTGGGTGGTTATAAAAAGGAAAATAAGAAGGCAGGAGGTAACAGAAAACCAACTTTCACTAACCATTTCTGACTTATCAAATTCTTTAGAACTTTATCTCATTTAACCACTATAACAATCTACAGTCATCTCTGTCTTCTAGTTGAGGAAACAAGACAAAAAGGACTTCCCAGAGACTAGACAGTGAAGAAGAGGCAGGGTTGTGATGAAATATGGGACTGAGGGCCTCTAGCTCAGGCCCCTGATCACTCTGCCTCATTCCACAATTACTGATAGAGATTGTGCGGGATGTGGGCCCAAGGGGAGGATACTAGATATTTTTTCAAAAAATATTTATAATGTATGTTCAAAATTTAAAAATAACTTACCTTTGCTAAATATGTTCTTTCTGAATCTTTGCGGTGAAAGAGTAAACATCTCAGGGTGCACTCAGTTGGGTAAGTGTCCGACTTCAGCTCAGGTCATGATCTTAGAATTCATGAGTTTGAGCCCACATCGGGCTCTGTGCTGACAGCTCAGAGCCTGGAGCCTGCTTCAGATTCTGTGTCTCCCTCTCTCTCTGCCCCTCCCCCGACTTGTGCTCTATCTCTCTCTCTCAAAAATGAATAACTTGTTAAAAAAATTTTTAAAAAAGAGTAAAAATCTCAAAATGGATTCATGTTGGGTGTTTTCTGTTTGACAGTGAAAAACCTGGGGCTGCTACTTTGAGATTAACACCTCTAGGAGTCTCCTTTATGAAGGACCAGAACAGGGAGTTTGAGTCAATGAATAAATACTATCACAGAGGATTCTTTGAATGAGTATTTTATTTTCTCTGTGCTAAGTAAATTCCTGAATGGTGATAATATTTAACACATATACAAAACTTTCTAAATACCAGGGACTCTTCTGAAGAGTTATACATTTATTTAATCCTCATCATTATATAAAGTGAATTATATTATTATCTCCATTGCAAACGAGGAGACTGACACACAGAGAGGTCAAATGACTTGTCCAAGATGAAACAGCCTGAAGCATCCACTACTGGTGTCAGGGATCAAACCTAGACAGTTCAGCTAGCAGGACTTAATGTTGCACATTGTATAGCACTTTGCAGAATCAGTCACTTAGGACTTCAGTAAATAGCAACCTAGCTGCCTACAAACCTCTCGAATTCTGGAATGGGACAGATAAGAACTCACTTATTTATTCAGTAAGTCATTCCAGTACTCATTCACTCAATATGTATTATCATCTACTATGTATCAGGCTCAATAATAGCAAAAACAGATGTGGTTTCTGTTATCCTCGAACTCAGAGTCTTCAAAGAGAAATACTTGAATCAAATAATTACACAAATAAATGTAGCATTACAAACTTTCATAGGAAGTATGAAGGAAATGTACAAGATGCTGTAAGATTATATGGACATTTAAAGAGGTATCTGTCCTCGTTGATGGCCGGTCCTAGGGAACTTTGACCTTTGAGCTGGGATTACAAAACAAGAGTTGCTTCACATTTCTAAACCTTAATCCTCACCAGTAAAATAGGGGTAATGGTTCACAAGGTTATCCTAGCACTTAGTAACTACTTAATTAATGATAGTTATGGCCTTGTTATTCTTAATTTTCTTATTACTCCTTGACCAGTATCCACTTAGAGAATAAGATAAAGGAAATATAAAGATTTAGAATAATAAATTTAGCAAGCATAAAAGTAGAAAGGATAGGGGAGAAAAAGAAAATAATTTGAAAATGCTATGGATTTTAATTTTTTGAAGTTTATTTTGAGAGAGAGAGAGAAAGAAAGAAAACGAGTGGGAAAGGCAGAGAGAGAGAGAGAGAGAGAGTCCCAAGCAGGCCATGCACTGTCAGCACAGAGCCCAGATGTAGGCTCGAACTCAAGAATCGTTGAGATTATGACCTGAGCCAAAACTGAGAGTTGGATGCTCAACCTACTGAGCCACCCAGGCACCTCTCTATGGATTTTAATTAAAAAAAAAAANGCAGTATATTTTAAGTAACCAACTGGGAAAATAGATGCACATAGGAAACCTAACACTTGGTTAGTGTTTTCCTGATGGCTCCAGGATTTTGTCATGATATTGCTTATGTCTGGCTGATAGCATGTTTCTCTGTGTTTTTAAGTATTTCTTCCATCATTAGTCATTGGATTGATTGAGTGATTGATTGATTTGCATGCTCTTTTACCCGGAGTTTAATATTGCAGCATATAAGAGAAAGGGTTGGACTGACATCGCGGGGGTGGGTAAGGACGGTGAGGGTGTGGGTGGAGAACATATAGCTCTAATGAGGAAAGATGTTTCAAAGCTAACATGTGGGCCACAGAGAGTTTCCGATCTGATTACTCTGCTTCAGCTTAGCAAGGAAAAGAAGGGGAGCTGAGAGGTAAGTTGATAGAAACTTATTTACTCCTTCCTGAAATGTGAGGTGTCCCTGGAAGAATCCCTCTGGGAAGAGTAAAGTGATAACACGTTTTTCAGACAGAAATTTAACCTTGCCTCCTTGAGGAGAGCGCTTCAAAGGGTCAGGGGGCTCTTCAAAAGGCTGGGAGTCTCATCTGGGCCCATTTGGGACTAGTGTTCAACTGAGGGAGGTATGCGCCCTGGCAATCTGTAAGTCCACAGCAAGACCAGCAGGGAGGCTGGGTGCTCCTGGCAGGCTGCGCTGATGTGGCCATGAGCACACCGCCATCCAGAACCCAAACTCCACACCACTTCATCTGGGTCCAGGGAGAAGGGCTGGGTTGGCCTGGAAAGGCGGTGGCGAGTAGGGGCCCTGGGGATCGACCAGGGCAACCTCCCTATCCAGGTGAAGTCTGGCCAGTACCCGCTGTCTCCACCCCCCACCCCCTTTAAGCCTGTGGGTTTGGGGTTTGTTTCTCACGGAATCCAGTCCTGGCAGCAGTATCTTTCAGCAGTTCAGTTGACTCAGGTGCTCTGGGGAAAAGACCCGTGTCCTCAATGCCTGTACTCCTGGGCACCTTTAGCATGGAGTTTCCATCAGTAAAATATTTGCTTTACTTTAGGTAGTCTAGAAGCAACTAACACATGTGCCTGACTTCCTCTCTTCTATTTCTTCTGGGAGAAATTCTGAATCATGAAAGGGGGCTATGTGAAGTAGGAGATATGGGACATTAAATGTAGACAGCTCCAAAAGCCACCGTTAACTACGAATGGAATTGCCATGCTCCCCTTTAAATGCAATGGTGTTTTTCTCATCATCAGGGATAAACACCAGAGGTATCTCATGTTTCCAGGCTGATTCTGGGGATCCTGACCTTTCAGTTAAAAGGTAAGTTTTGTAACTACATGTGCATGTTTTCCCTGGTAATTAGACCATTGCATCTGAGCACTGACTAATGCCAGTGATATTTCGGTTGCCCCCACCAAGCACACACCCATACGTAGGCGAAGGAGTTGGGGGTGGGGGTAAAGACCAGTAAAGAAATGGGACAGGAAAGAGCTTTACGGGCATAAGGAGGCAATACATAGAATCACTGTGGCAAATCCAGAACTAAGAGAAGCTTTTAAAGGCAAGATCGCCTGGGAGTCTTTCTCCAGAAGCTCTATTCCTCAAGCCCCCTCATCACCCAGGCAAAGAAGCAGGCAGGCACGGTTACATCTGCATGTGTGGGATTCTACTTAGTCCAAATTCTTAAGCTTAAAACCACACAGCAAAGAGGATGCCTTTTTCTCCCTTGAATGTGACGAATGAGTTTTAAAATGTATTTCTTGGGGCGCCTGGGTGGCTCAGTCTGTTCAGCATTTGGCTCAAGGCAAGGTTTCACGGTTTGTGCCTGTGAGTCAGGCTCTGTGCTGACAACACGTAGCCTGCTTGGGATTCTCTCTCTCCCCACCTCTCTCTGCTCTTCCCCCGCTCGCTCACTCTGTCCCTCTCCCCAAATAAATAGACGTTCAACAAATAATAAATAAAATAAATATCCTGTGTACATTTAGTCATTGGGCGATTTAGCACATCTAGCACCTAGTAGGTCGTAAGTAGGTGTTGAGTGAAGTATATAAAGTATGAGAACCCCTCGTGTGTTTCCCAATGACCAGCGAAGGGACTTCTGCTGCTCAGGAAAGAACCTGAACTATTTGTCATGGGTCAAAAACAAAAGGCCCCAGCCGTGCAGTTCTTCTGTTTAAGGTCTCGAGAAACAGAAAACGACTTCTTGTGTATTTATAGACCTGAGACAGCTATATCTGGAGTCTGGCTCTAGAAATAACAGGAAAATAAAATACCTTGAAACAATTTAGATATAGATATAAAGGACCCTCCCCCAACGCTGTTTGCTGCTACCTTCTTTTTTTTTTCCTCTCTGCTTCCTTCTTTTCAAATGCTACCTGCCAGACTGCGGCAATCACCCTGTGAATGTAAGTAATTTCCTTATTGACAGCCTCCCATTCTGTCTGACATCTGCCAGAGCTCCCTGACACTTGAATAAGCATTAAGACATTAACAGTCTGGCACAGGTTTCAGGGCTAGGACAGCAATGCTGGCAGGCCTGCTGCACAAAGCCACACGCAGAGAGACCCCCACTCATTCAACTCGGTCGTCCTTCTGGTTCGAAAATGCAGCAGAGCCCCGAGTAAATGCCGATTATTCGCTCCACTGCTCTGGCATTTTGGTGTCTCCTTAGACAGGCCGGATCACACATGAAAAGAAAAGAAAAGAAAAACAAGAAAACGCCTGCCTGTGAGATGGTGTAAGTGAGAAGTGAATGTTCAGAAAAAGGCAGATCTTTGCTCACCGGGATGAGTTAATATTTTAACGGGACTGACTTAGAATAAAAAGGCAAAGTCAAGCCCCCCTGACTAACGCAGAGGACAATTTCCATCATGCTTGCTTCTGATAATAGCAAATTCTTCCCAAAAACTCACTGGCGAATGCCATCTTTGTGCCATGGATTTTTGAAAGCCAATTTGTCAGATCGTCATATAGAAAATTATTAGGAAAGAACACCACGGTCGGATTTGTTGCCAGATTCTGTTCACTGAGAAATGGCAAAGCTATTAAAATGCTTGATTTTTAAACTGTTAAGTGAGTCAGAGAGCGGCCTCTGTTCTATTCCAAGCAGGGCTTGTTTTGGATCAAAACCCTGCAATTCGCACAGGTAATGCTAAAATTAACATCAAAATAGAAGGGGCAGAACTGCAAATGTGACACTTTTTCTTGAGTGAAAAATGACTCATTATGGCTGCACTTGGGAAACAAAAGAGGAGTTTAAATAGGTTTTACAGAAGTTCAAGGTGGTCTAATTACAGGGTCAGGCAAGATATTTCCCTCAGAAGTATTCTGTGGCTCATGATGTTGACATCTTCTGAGGGCTAAGAGCCCCAATTTGTCTTATTCCTTCAGTCGGCCACGTTAGGACCCAGCGATGCCACTGGAGATCGACTGATATTTACATAGCGATTCCTTCTGCAAACGCCTTCATTTCCTAGTTGTTTGATCTGAGCCTGGGTCTTTATCTCTGCTTTGCAAAAGAGGAAGAGGAGGAGGCCCCAAAAGGATAGGAAGCTTGTCCCAAATCCCACAGGGAGTAAATGGCGCTGGACCATAGTGAACCTGGACCTTGTCTCCCACGTTGGTGTATTTCCATTGCATTGGCTCCCAGACCCAGGGTGCTTGGTCAGAATTACCAGAAAAAGGAGCGAGTAAACCAGAAAGGACAGTGACTGCCTTCTGAGAGCCCAAAGAGCTGTCTGTGATCATGACTAGGGTGACTGCCTGTATCTGAGTGGAACCAATAAAATCTGCTCCAATCCACAAAAGGGGGCTGTTCAGGTGGGCAGGGTGGTTCCCTTCAGACTGACCTCATTTCTTCATGAACACAGCAGGAGACTCAGGGCCAGCCACGTGGTGGCATGGGTGCGTCTGTGGGTGCTTGGGCAGGGGGCAGTTAGGGTTCTCAAACCCAATTCCTGGCCGCCTCCAGGTATGCCACTCCAAACCTGAATGCTTTAGAGTCAAGAGGACCTGAATTCAAGTTGTGTCTGTTAAGAGCTGTGTAGGCTGGGCTAAATTTAGTCCACTAAATCTCAGTGTTTTTCCTTTATGAAATAGTGACGACAAGCTTCTCTTCCTGTTTAGCGCAGCAAGTGCTCAAAAATAAATGTGGGGCGCCTGGGTAGCTCAGTTGGTTAAGCATTCAACTCCTGATTTTGGCTCGGGTCATGATCTTGCGGGTTCATGAGCTGGAGCCCTGTATCAGGCTCCGCAGGGAGTCTGTCTCCCTCTGTATCTCCCTCTCTCTCTTCTCCTCCCCTGCTCATCTTTCTCTCTCTATCAAAATAAATAAATAACTAAAAAAAATAAATGTCAATATATTGTTATTATTAACTAATATAGGGGCTAATGTAAGGCTCCTATCTTTTTGGTCATCTACTTAACATCTCCCTTTGGATATCCTATAAGACATACAGGAGCTCATCTAAGGCTCCCACCTTTGAGATTGCTCACCTGACACCTCTCGGGTATCCTGCAGTTATTTCAACGATATGCCCCAAGCCAGTTAATCGTCTTTATAACCATAATAATCACCACAAAAAGCTATTGAGAGTATAGTCTGTGTTCAGTATATTGTATCTATTATTTTATTTAAGCCTGCAAGTTAGGGATTCTATTTCACTTTTGCACATTTGGCAAACGAAGCTCAGGGAGCTTAAGTAAACTACCCAAAGCTTTACGGCTGTTCCTATCAGGCCAAACATCGAAGCTGAGGTCCGTGCCCACCTATACCCAACCCACCTCACCCCTACCAGAGACTAGGCTGCAAACCATAGGAACTTTGGTTCTTCCTTCTGTCTCGGTCTCCCGCTCCTTTCCTGCTAGTCTATCTCCTGGGAATCTTCAACATCTTGTCCAGGCTTCCCATTCATTCTGATACCCTGGTTCAGGACTGCTTTTCTATTTGCTGGATATCAGATACTTTCTGGATGCCCCTTTTTCATTTCAAGTTCCTTTCTAATTCCCCTGCCCCCCCCCCATACACACATGACAATGCTGTCCTATTAACCCCCTAAAGCCTAGCTCTCATTATGCTTCCCTGCGGAAGATGTTCAATGACTTCCCACGTTCTGCAGAAGAAAAATGATACTAGTCAGCTTGACAATCAAGGTCTGCTTCCTCCATAAATGTGCAATTGAGCTTTCTGGTTCTCATCACAAGTGTTTGCGTACTCCGCAAAATGTACAATCCACGGGGGCAGAAGTCTGTGCCTCTTGTGCACTGCTGCCTCTCCAACACCTAGAATAATTGCTTGTTTACATTAAGTGCTCACTAAATATTTGCTGGTTGAATGAATGAGTGAAAACAATTCTCCCTGCCAAAATGAGTATACTTTCTTTCTATCATGTTTTACTGCACAGCTTACTGAACAGTTAAAGACGTGAAATCTGCCTTCATTTTTTAAAGTTGTTGGTATATTTTTTAAAGATGGTGAAAAGCCAGAACACGATTTCTTAAAATATTTGGCATATTTTGGAAGATAACGTTTATCAGAGTAATGCTTTTAAAGTTTATTAAACATAATCCAATATAATTGTATTATTGCAAAGATAATTATAGTAGTTTTAGAAATTGTCATTATTAGTCACTACAGGCAGTGTGACCCAGTATTGGAACACCAGTTTAAGATAAGGTGACAGAGGTCTTTTTTTTTTGGGGGGGGGGGGAAATATTTATTTATTTTGACAGACAGAGAGCAAGCAAGGGAGGGGCAGAGAGAGAAGGAGAAGGAAAGAGAGAGGCCCAAGCAGGCTCTGTGCTGTGAGTGCAGAGCCTGATGTGGGGTTCGAACTCACAAACTGTGACATCATGACCTGGGCTGAAAACAGGAGTCAGACGCATAACCAACTGAGCCACTGAGGCTCCACTGAGCCACCCAGGTGTCCCACAAGGGTCTTCTTTACTCGTGCCACTCTGTGTTGCTGAGACAAGACATAAATGCTTCTGATGCCCCCGCTGAGCATGTGCCTTGAACTACAACCTCTGCTGCCCCGGATGATCCCTCAGGCCTATCTTCACACGTCTTCCTTCCCCTTGCCCACACATTTTCACATGCGGTGTTCCCTTCAAAGGCTAAACTAAATACCCATCTTCCATCTTCCCCGAGGCCTCCCTCCTCTGAAGAAATCTCTTATTCCTTCCCCATAGTAGTTTCCTGTTGAGTCACATCCGTTACTATTTCTGGGCTTACTCCCTGCACTTGAGTGCTGCATGTCCTGACTAGGTCTGGACATCTAGAGCTCGCCATGCGTTTCTGATCTATCTTCCTAACCACTCTCCACCTGCTGTCTGGGTGTCATGGCATGCTCAGAGATGCTCAGTATATGTTTTTTGAATAACTAAGTGAACATGGCAATGCAGGTAAAAATAACGGATGGCTGAAGTCTCGGCTTTAGGCATCAGGCAGACTTTCCTAGTTGGCAGAGGGAGAGGGGGAGACAGGACTGGGTCCGAGGGTTACCCGATTAAAGGCAGCTATTATGAAAAGTGACCAGCCTACTGATGCAGTGTGGGCTCTTGAGCCAAACTGCTGGGGTTCAAATATCAGCTCTGTTGCTTAACTATATGAACGTGGGGCATCAAATGATATTTTTACCTATCACATAGGTTTTGTTGTGGGGATTAAAGAAGCTAGGAAATGTAAAGTGGTGATTCCCGCTGTGGGAGATGGCAATATTGTTACAAACATTTTGCTACCTCTTGTTAAAAAAATTTCAATGTATAATATACATTAAGTATAATATTCAATTTAAATATATATATATACATCTGTTCGTCACCTCACATCTCCACTCGCTGTCACGTGACTTGCCGTGTTCCTTCCATTGGCATCAGACTTGGCCCTATGGTTTGCTTTTAAGTAGAATTGTCATTTAAGTAGAAGTGACAGATGCCAAGACTGAGCAGAGGTTTTTAGGGCCACTGTGCCCTTTGACCTTGTCCACAAGACTGACATATCTCACAGCAGGTCATCTCCTTCACGCTGGAAGGAGCCTCATCCACCACGACCAATAAACAACACATGAGAAACAAGCCTCTGCTGTTGTAGGCCGCTGGGATTTGGGGATTGGTGCTGGGATATAATGTGGTGAGGCTGATGCACAGCCCAGTGACAGAAGTACCCCATCTGTGTAAAGTGCTTGGAACAGTGCCTGGAACATTAGAGGGGCTCAATAATGACCATCATTGCCAATGTGCTCTGACTTTTGACACGACTTCCTAATTTGCACTCGTTTGTCTTAAATTAAAAGCCTCCCATTTGGACTCTTCAAAGTATTTTGGTGTAGACAGTCTTCTGGCTAAGAGCTGGAAGGTGTGTGTTCCAGTCCTAACTTGCTTTTTCTGGGGCTCTGTTTCCCAATAGATAATTGTCAAGGTTCTTTCCAGCTCAAAGACATTTCAGAGTCCACAGACGAGCCACTGCTGGAATCTTGCAATCGCTCAGTAAACCAATATTGGATCTACTACTTACAAAGCTGGGCAATCTCAGGCCCTCAGCTTCTTACTCTTCCCCCTCCCCGGGTTTATGTTAGGCTTTCACCATTGTCCATTTTCAAGGCAATGGAATTTATAGAGGCTCCTGCAGCACAGCCCTGCTTTTTGTTTGATTTCTAAAATTAAGTCACTAAACTCTTAGCCAGAGGAAAAAAAGGGATTTCCTACAAAACAAGTTGCAAAAAATCTTTGGCTCACCAAGGATGCATTTACCTTAAATGTCTTAAAATAAAAAAGCAAGGTACAATCAGAGAAGAACGCTGAGCTGCCATGATGGGCAGAGCTCTGGCCTAAAAACTAAACTTTGGGTCCCAGGCTTCTTCCTGCCATTAGTCAACCAGGTGAAATTGGGCAACCATTCAATACTCTGGGTTTCAATTTCCCTGTTCTCCAAATTCCTGTCTAGTGCTAGTGTTTTATCACCATGACTCCATCAAAATTAATTGACAAGGTTGTTTTTTCCACAAGTTTTAAGTGGCAGTTCTCTTAATTTGTAGAGTTGGGGAAATACATTAACAAACGGGAATGTTTACAGGGGAAGCCCAGCCCACACAAATCTTCCAAATTGCTAATAAATTTTGATCTGAAAGGAGAAATAAAAGAACTTGATTTATAATCATTTAACAAAAACAAGCACTGTTTTGTTCGCCAGAAGAACAGGTGGCCTAGTATCTTTTCCTGCCCACTCGCAGGAGATTTTCTGCTCCAACCAAGGAAAGCTGATCTCTGCCATGTTCCTCCTCAGTCTATTGAAATGTGGCCAAATCTTCAAAGTCCCAGCCAGAGGTCTGTCAAGCCGAGTGTCGGTACCAAAGCTGGTCCATGCAGCGATTGCTTTCCAACACCAGGGCCTTCAGTGATCATTTGGGATGGCAGGTACTCGCTGTTCCCATGCCACTGGCCTTGGCAGGGTCCAGTTAAGACTCTGGCTTCTGTGTCCCACTTTCCTTAGATTCCCACCACCACATCCTACTCTTGCTTGTGGGCAGAGACAGCTCCAAGATTGGCTTTGGTAAATACACAATCTAAGTAAGATCATGGTTCCCATGAAGTCCCTAGGATCTCCCCTTAAAAACATTGTTTCCCTTATATGAAGATTCTATGGTTACCAAAACTCGTGAAAGCCCACCCTCAGCCTCAGAAGGGCATTCTAGAAGAAGGCACACAAGGGTGCCCTGCTCAGATTCCCCTTCTGAGAGAACCTATGGCAAACTGATAGCCTCCAGCTGCCATATTTTGGATTTACTGAGCATTCACTTAAGGCCACACTTCCTCAGGGCTGCTTCCAGCCAAACACTGAGCACAGTGGGAGGCTAGAGCTGGGTCATTCCTGTCTCAAGGGGGGATTCCTCATATGGGCACTTTTGGCTTGGGGACTTTCCATCAGGATGGTCAAAGCTTTCTCAGAACACTGCTGTGGTGTGAAACTCTTCCTACTCAGGCCTTCCTTTCCTCTTCCCTTTCCTAGATCTCAGACCTACACTATAGGCTGAAGCTTCCCCCTACCTGCTCCTTCTGCTTCCCACTTTATCCCCTATCCTCCACAGACCCTTTCCTCAGTAAACCGCCTGCACATTTTATCCCTTTTGGCATCTACTTCTAAGAGCAGCAGGGCCTGACATTTTCAAAAGTTAGCATGCCTGGCCCACTATATTAGTTAGGGCTCTCCAGAGAAACAGAACCAAGAGGCGGTCGAACTGTTTTGCTATCTGTCTGTCTATCTATCTATCTATCTATGTATCTATCTATCTATATTATAAGGAAATGGCTCTTGTGATTACAGAGTCTGAGAAGTCCCAAGATTTACAGCTGGCAAGCTCAAAACAGCCCATATGTAGTTCTAGTCAGAATCTGAAAGCCTGAGAGCCACTGGTATAAGTTCTAGTCTGAAAGCTGGTAAGCTTGAGACCCAAGAAGCACTGATGTTCCAGAGTCTGAAGAACAGAACAGACCCATGTCAAAGCGTTAGGCAAGAGGAGTTCCCTCTAACCTCTACGGAGTGATGGGCTGGTGTGGTGGCAGCAATATGGTGTTAGCCCTTTTGTTCTATGCAGGCCTTCAACTGATTGGATGAGGCCCACCCACATTAGCCAAGACAATTTACTTTACTCAGTCTACTGATTCAAATGTTAACCTTATCCAGAAACACCCTCACAGACATATCCAGAATAATGTTTGACCAAATATCTGTGTACTCTGTGACCCAGTCAAACTGACACATAAAATTAACCATCACACTCATGGAATCCAATGCTAATTAGTTAAAGCACTTCTGCTAAAGCCATGAATACAAGTCAAGGTACAGTATGAGTTGCATTTATGTTTCTTTTTTTCTTTAATTTTTTTTATGTTTATTTATTTTTGAGAGAGAAAGAGAAAGCACAAGTGGGAGAGGGGCAGAGAGAGAAGGAGACACAGAATCTGAAGCAGGCTCCAGACTCTGAGCTATCAGCACAGAGCCTGATTTGGGGCTTGAACCCACAAACCATAAGTTCATGACCTGAGCCAAAGCTGGATGCTTAATCAGCTGAGCCACCCAGGCGCCCCTATGTTTATTTCTCTCTAAAAAAAAAATCTGTGAATAAAAAAAGGTCTATGCATGCCTGAAGGTAGAAACTATGTCTTACTCACTTTTAGATCCTAAGTACCTATTGAAAATTTAGTAACATATATTTATTGAATTCTTATTATGTGCTCTGCACAAACAAGGTGTTAAGGGTATAGCAGGAAACAAAATAGACCAGGTTCTTTGTCCTCAGACAGCTAACATGTCTATGAGAAAGACAAATAATATATAAAACAATGGAATATATAATATCACGTGCCATTGTAAGTGTGAAAAGGCCAAAGTAAAGTAGGCAAGGGGATAGAAGGGAATAGAGAGATGTCATCCTATATAGGGTGTTCAAAGCTGGCTTGTATGGGTAACTGATGGATGAAAGACTATGAATGGAGTACAGGAGGGTGGTTTAAGTATGTTGGAGTGAGCAGGAATTTAGAGTCACACAGAGCAGAAGGAAAGCTTCCTCCTCCACCCAGGTAATCAGCTAAACTAAATTGTTCAGCTCAGCCTGTTCTTTTCCTCCCTTACTCTATCTTTACAAATCTTCTTACAGGGTGGGCACAGAGTACCTTTCCTTAAGTGACCTCCTCGCTGGAGTAAGTTTTTAAGCCAACTTTATTGTTCTCATTGGCCTTTCCCGACATGAGGGCTTGGGGCCAGTTTCCACTTCTGAAGACATCCCTCTAAAAGTGGTGCTCTGGAGACACTTCAGTAAATGAAGATAGACTTGGCAAAGAAATTCCAAGCGTACAGGCAGATAATTAAGAGAGATTTTCAAAGCCTACGGGGAAATCAAAGACCATTATGGATGTATGGTTTGCACTAAACCACTTTTATTACAATTTGAGCTCCGTACAGCTGTGCGGCAATTGAGAAGTGAGAATACACAGCCAGTGACAGAAGAAAAGTCATGTGAATGCCAACCTCCTAGCAGCCTACAGGAGCCACACATACGTTTCACAGCTCCGGTGGAATTACAGAAACCAAAATCGGTAATTTTATTGCGGTTCTAATAAGGAAACAATGACATAGCAATTGAGGAAAAAAGGCTTAAAAATTTCCCTTCCCCACTTCCACCTCTCTGATTCAATTCCTTATTCTCGTCAGGGATGTAGCAAGAGGAATGAGATTTTGTATGGAGTCATCAGAAGTCCTTGGGAGGCTTAGTAGACGAGTCTGGGCTTTGGAACCAGGCACGCCTAGAAATGCCATTTAGTTCTGCCAGTCTTATAAGAACTGTGTGATCTTAGGCAAATTACTCGGTCTCTCTGAGTCCCACTTCCCTTGTTGGTGAAATATGCACTTGATAGAGTTGTGATGATCCTATGAAATAGCTAAGAAAGGCACCTGGAACATGGTGGTGCTTAATGAATGCTCGTTCATCCTTCTGGGAAGAAGGTACTTAAAGAACTCAGAAAGCATTATCATAGTTTCTTTTTATTATCTATAATAAAGATTATATCAAAAAGTTCTTTGTCAAGAGCAGTGATCACAAAAGCAAATGTCTTTGGTAAAACTAGAATAGGATTTGATTGTGATCTGCAAAGAACTGTGGGAAAATAAAGGGCCCAAACCACTCTAAAGGGGCAACTTGGGGTGCCTGGGTGGCTCAGTCGGTTGAATGCCCAACTCTTGATCTCGGCTCAGGTCATGATCCCAGGGTTGTGAGATCAAGTCCCACTTCAAGTCTCTCTGTGCTAACTGCACAAAGCCTGCTTGAGAGTCTCTCTCTTTCTCTCTCTCTCTCTCTCACTCACTCTCTCTCTCAAAATAAATAAACATTTAAAAAAATAGCAGGGCAACTAAAAGGTTTATGCCTGACATGAGGGGGTGCACTCTTCATCTGCCAGAGGGCCTAAACCCCATTTAAAGGGGAAAGGGGGAAGTTCCTACTTAGCTCCTCCACAGGGGTAGTGCAGACCCGCTATTGATTTTTTTAAATCCCTAAATCCATTTCTATGTGAAATTTCCAGTTCACATCAAATGCTTCCTTAGTCAATTAGAAAACACAGAGGGGCACCTGGGTGACTCAGTTGGTTAAGCGTCCGACTTTGGCTTAGGTCATGATCTCGTGGTACATGAGTTCAAGCCCTATATCAGGCTGTCAGTGCAGAGCCCGCTTGGGATCCTCTGCCCCATCCCCACCCCTCCCCTGCTCATGCTCTGACTGTCTCTCCCAAAAATAAATAAACAGTAAGAAAAGAAACAAAACACAGAGACCACGGAAAGCATGTCTGTGGGCTGGATGTAGCCTACCATTAGCAGGGGTTGCCAGTTAGCAACTTTGGGAAGAGGAACATTCCATCATCGCACTCTCACTCCTTGTATAGTAAAATATTTTAGTTTTAAAATAATTCTTCAAATAATTCCACACAGAGCAAAGAGTTCAACAGACAAATAAATCTCTTCCTGCATATTTCTATATCTAGGACGTCAAGGGCCAAGAATAAACCTAAAAAAACCTATGAAGGATTTTGTTGTTATTTATTCCTCAGAATTCAGCAGATTGCCAGCGGGCACTGTCCAATGTCTGTGTATAATAAAGACAAGGTGATGCCCTGCTAATAAAGCTATTTTCTAGATACGTCCTCATAAAATGTGATGTTCCCGATGCTTTCCACTGTGTCATAGAAGGGTTAAATTATACATGAAATAGTCCGTGAAATTGTTGCCTTCACATTTTGAAAGAGAGGGCAGAAAGAGCTTAGAAGAAATGATTTCCTTTTTCAAAGATCTTTCTATTGGCTCCAAATAAGCCTCAAAAAACAATGCTCCAGAGAAGGTGCTGATTGGAAATGAAGCGCTGATTGTTTACATATCAGTGGTTGGAAAGTATTAAGCCACCAGTGTGTTCATTAACTTGTCCCACTCCGGTTCTGAGTTTACAGCAGAGAGAGAGAGAAAGACAATTGTATTTCAATATTAAGAGGCACAATAAAAGTTAAGCTCCAGTTTTGGTTGACAGTCTCCCACGCACTCTCACACCCTAAAACTAGCAACTGTACATGTAGGGCATTTACAGTAAAACCCAACAGGTTTCTAGAGGATGTGACAATCCAGATATCTGTGTGTGGCTTATCCACAGAAGCCATTTCCTGTGGGGGAAATGTACTGGGACATCCATTTTGATAGGTAACAGGCATATTAGGATGGAATTATCTCAATTAGTATAACTATGGTAACAGAAAGAGAGAAAACTTGGACCCAAAGAACTACAGGGCATCTTTAAGGGACATGTTCAGTTCCTTTACCAACACATACAAGGATTTGCTCAGGGGAAATTTAATTGCCAATACTTCTTCCCGTGACATCTATGTGTTCTTTGGACATGCCTTCACCAAACAATTGCTCAATCTAGAACCATCCAAATAGCACTGGGTAAGTATTGCATCTGAGGTCCAACTGATTCATTTTACAGACTGGCAATGCTAGTGATGTGCAATACAATAATTAATTAATTAATTGTTAATTAATTAAATTTAAATTAATTATCTAAAAGTCAATTCAGTGTTCTGCTTATTTTCCCATGTTTCCAACACTGAATTTAAAACAAACTCCATAATGAGAATGTGGCCTGAAGATGTTCATGTTCCTTTTCCATTCTAGGCAGTGGAGGGTTTCTTTCTCTCTTGAAATAGCAGCTTAGGAAATAGCAACAAGAATTTATAGTAAGGGACAAGTGCAATTATTCTACCAAAATGATGTTTCTGCTATAAAAAAATTAAAGGATTCTCTCATGACTAGGAAAAAGCATATTTTTGAAGTTACAAAATTTAGAGCCTATGACACCAATAATAAAAGGATTTTTTTTTTTTTTTTTNTCAGTTACTTCTCTTGTTTCTCTTACCCTTTTTTCTTAAGAGTCTCCATCTCTAATACTATAATGACACAATAATAGTGTCATTATTTTGCTTCAGAAATCTCATTTGAATGTCAAGTATTTTTATTTTATTTTTTTATTTTATATTTTTAACGCTCATTTATTTTTGAAGAGAAAGAGTATGAGTGAGTGTGAGCAGAGAAGGGGAAGAGAGAGAAGGAAAGAGAGAATCCCAAGAAAGCTTCTGGCTGTCAGCACAGAGCCCAACTCAGGGCTCGAACCCACAAACTGTGAGGTCATAGCCTGAGCCAAAACCAAGAGTCAGACGCTTACCTGACTGAACCACCCAGGTGCCCTGCTAGTATATTTTAATCATGATATTAAATACACCTTAATTTGATAAAGGCTTTTTGGAAAAGATAAGTCAAATTCCAGCAAGTGTAAACCAACTTTTTGCAATCATGTTCCCTGGGATTATGATGTTCCCAAGATAAATTTCATAATCTCCCTTGGGTCAACACTGCAGTTGACTTGAATGGCAGGACTCCAAAAGGAGTCACCATGCTGGGTTAGGCACTTAACGATGCTGAGCTGTGTTCTCCCTTGAGAGAACACCCCATTATGGGGATGGAATCCCTGGAGAGGGATTTAAGGAGGTGGTCAAGACTTTGCTTTGCAAGGTTAGTGAAGATCCAATTGGCACGTGGGTAGAAGACAGGACACAAACTCTAATTGGGATGGCAGTAACATTTCACTACTTTTACTGCATGCTGTTCAAATTCCTGCTGTCATTTCAATTAGAACCAATGGTCTTCTTTCTTACCAATTCCCTCAGATGTGAAATGTTGCTGGGACCTGCCAAGAATGTATTAGGTTTCCTTAATAAAGATAAATACATCACAGCAGTGGGTTAAGTGATACAGCTAACAGTTAATCCTTGCTTCATTAAACCAAACCAAAGAATTCTCATTTAAATGAAGAAACCCATCCTGCTTCCCAGTAAATATTTGGTATCGGAGCAGCAATGAAAGCTCATGCTATGTAAACCTTACTTCTCTTTGGGGGCTTCTAGGACATTTCCACTAGTACCCCATTGAGAATGATAAACACTCAAAGCAAAATGACACGTCCAAATAAATGGCTAAAATAAGCTTTCTTCCTAGAGTTTGTGGAGGTTGTTTTTTTGTTTTTTAAAAAGTGTGTGTCCACTCTATTGTTGAGTTGTGAACATGTTGTAATCCTCCACGGGCCTCTCAGCCATTAGTATGAATTAGAAAGTCCTATTGAATAACCTAGGCAAATCATCCTGTAGAAACTGCCTGGGCTTTTCAGACTAAGCGCATATTATTCATATAAATCATTATCACTTTGGGGGTGATTAGAAAAGGGCAGGTATTTTGCAATCTTGGCAATGTGTGTGTGCCTGTTGCAACTGATTAGCTATTTCAAATTAATAGCTTAAAATTAAAACAAGCCTGGGGTTAGAACAAAGGGAAATGGGTTTTCTATGTAAGGAAAGTTTCGACCTCCTCAAAAAAGCCCCTTCCCTCCCCTCCCCACCCCATACTTTCCCTTCCTTTTATTATCCAGCCTCAGAATGATATCGGTCAGCTGCAGGACACGCAGGGGTATGACTTATCATGTGAGTTTCCAGAGCTCACAGGAAGGGAAGGTGGTGGGAACAACTGAAAAGGAAGATGTCAATTAAGATGCATTTTTCTGTAGTCCTCTCCCAAAGGGAGCTTGATAGCTTCTCAAGGGAGTGGACCTGCTGTAAGATGGGCTGGATGGGCTGAATCCTTCCTTGGGTCTGCCTCGCACCATCCTGCCTGGGGCAAGCAGCTTCCAGAGACAGTCTGCCTACATCCAGCAAGCCCACTATAGGACTCAGGTGTCTTCCATTCAGCAAGAAAGAAAAAGCCCAATAAAGAAAAGATAAAAGGAACACATTCTCTGTTTCCAGGGTAGGAGGGAGGCTCAGGAGCCCGGGGAGTGGGTAATGCAGTTTAGAGGTGGAAAGAAGATCCAGGTTTCAAGAAACAATTTTACAAGATCTCTTTTTTGTCCCTTTGCCTTCTTGGCATTTCAGGCTTGGATTTTATTTTGGAAAGCATTCAAAATTACACCTGTGTTACAATCTTAGTTTGTCTAAAACAAGAGAGAAAGGAAGAAAAAGTTTTGGTCTTTGAAAGACCATTTTGCAGACAGTAGAAGATACACCTTGTCGTCCCTGCTGCTCTCTAAGACACTGAGAAATCTGTAGGGTGTCTAACCTCAGGATTTGTTTTTAAAATATTTTTATTTATTTCTAGGAGAGAGACAGACACACAGCGTGAGCAGGGGAGGGTCAGAGAGAGAGGGAGACACAGACTCTGAAACAGGCTCCAGGCTCTGAGCCGGCAGTCAGCACAGAGCCCGACGCGGGGCTCGAACCCACGAACCGCGAGATCACGACCCAAGCGAAAGTCGGACACTTAACAGATTAAGCCACCCAGGAGCCCCAAACCTCAGGATTTTTTTGATAGTTAACTAAGATGGGCAAGGCTAAGATTTCTTTTTTTAAGTTATTTATTTTGAAAGAGAGAGAGAGAACAAGTTGGGGAGGGGCAGAGAGAGGAGGACAAGGGATCCAAAGCAGGCTCTATGCTGACAGCAGACAGCCCAATGTGGGGCTCGAACTCACAAACCATGAGATCATGACCTGAGCCAAAGTTAGACGCTTAACTGATTGAGCCACCCAGGAGCCCAAAGGCTGTATTTCTTTAACTATTGACTATTTACCTAATGATTCTCTCTTATTTCTATATTTTATGTGATAAAGAGAAGCTGTCCCTTATGTGATTTTAATTTTTTTAAAAAGATACAAATGCTATTTATAGGCAAAACTAATTTTTATCAGATTTCCCACTAAGAATGCATTATAACGTTTTTTCCTCTTCAGTCTTCAAGATTGTTACCACTGTTAAAATACTGTGTGGAAAGAGAGAGAGGGGGACAAAAGCCATGACACCAAGCAAATGCGTTTTCAAATCCTGTTCTGCCACATACTCTCTGTGTGACGTTGGATCAGTCACTAAATGTTTGTGAACAGCTGTTTCTTCGCCTCTAAGAGATAAGGCTAATAACACATCCTTGGCAATATTTTGTGCATATGACATGAGATAACCAAGAATGGACACCTGTCATGGCAGATAGTATGTATTCGTTCTATTCATTCTCTTCCTCCCAATTCGAAAATGCTTTCTGGAGATTTAATTTAATTGGTATCCGTAGAGCACCTAGCAGTCCAGCTAGCCCTGCGGTAGGCATTATGAGAAATAATAAAGAAGGAGAGAACCCAAATTATGTCTCAGAAGAACATCCCTTCTATTTGAGGAAACAAGATGTATAAAAGAAATGCAACCAGGAAGCCATTAAGGAACATGTAGACAAGTATTAGAGGTTATGGTATAAACAGCAGGTGCCAAGAAAGATTATGGGAAGGACATGGATTTTATTTAGACTTTTATAACATAAAGAATTTTAAAGGGCATAAACAAAAAAAATAAAAGCAAATAAACCTAGGGAATTTTTTAAAATGGGAATGATATGATTCGGATTTAATAAGATTTAAAAGGGTAGGAATAGGGGCGCCTGGGTGGCTGAGTCGTTAAGCATCTGACTTCAGCTCAGGTGATGATCTCATGGTTTGTGGGTTTGAGCCCCACGTCGGGGTCTGTGCTGACAGGCTAGCTCAGAGCCTGGAGCCTGCTTCGGATTCTGTGTCTCCCTCTCTCTCTGACCCTCCCCTGCTCACGCTGTCTCTCTCTCTCAGAAATAAATAAATAACATTAAAAAAATTAAAAAAATAAAAGGGTAGAAATAAACAGAGCCTATGTCTTCAGGAGACTGACTAACTGGAACAGAGAGCTTCACTGGGGGAAATGGCTCAAAAAAAGAAATTGGGACCAACTGATAGAGAGTCTTGCATACTATCCTAACTAATAGAATCTGATCTCTGAGGTCTTGGGAAGGAGAATGAAAACAGACTCTGGAGGGGTTATTGTTCTTGAGGGTAGACTGCAGATCCACTTTATGCCCAGAAATCCTGCTAGGGTTGTGTGGGTGGAGGCGACTAAGGCCTCTACTTCTGTCTGTGCTTCTCAGTGCTTTATTCTAGTATCTGTTCCAAGCCATAGGCTCAGTGTGCCTCAAAACTTGTCTCCACCATTTTACTTATAGGTGGTTTGATCCATATGAACTAAACTCCAGAGAGCTGGCTCGTAAAGAGACAGTTAAAAAAAATGAGAAAGCGACAGAGAATTATTAAGAAGAATGGGGTTGACATACATAATTTAGCCTAACTAGTTCCTTTCTAGCAGAAACAGCATTCTGGAAAATTAAATCAATATCAGGAAGTTTATCGGTTATTCATTCAGCAACTTAACAAATATTTGCTAAGCCTCCGCTGAGTGACAGACAGCATGAAGTGAGAAGCAGCATGTAGATACTGAGACCTCCTAGTGGTTTGTGATGTCGGAGGGTGAAGCAGAGGCCATGAGGACTTGGACAGCGTGGAAGGCAGGGTCCCGGCCCCAGAGGACTGTCTGTTATAATCTGTTAAGGAGCTAGGACTTGATTCTCTCTACAGTCATAAGCCATTGACAGGTTTTGGTAAGTTTAGAAACAATAGAAACAATTCTTTGAACTTCTAAGTATATTATTATTTAATTTGGTATAGCATCGGTAAGTAGTCAGCATTTTACCTACTATAGAGTACATGTGTTTGTACCAATAATGCTCCTGCACTGCAATAAGTATTTAAAACGTATTATTTCTAAATAATAAGTATGTAGAAAAGTACTTAAAAATAGATATAACAAGCTCTCAGAAGCTAAGTTTCAGTTATAAAAATGGACTACTGGCTGTGTGCTGGCAGCTCAGAGCCTGCTTAGGATTCTCTGTCTCCCCTCTCTCTGCCCCTCTCTTATTCGTGCTCTTATCTCTCTCTCTCTCTAGAGAGAGAGAGAGAGAGAGAGTATACATATATGTATGTATATTTTAAAAATAGACCGCTGGCTGAAGAACCACTATTATCCATGGGAGTTATCTGCATAAACAAAGAAATTGAAATATGTATAATGTGTCTAAATCAAGGAATAAGTTAATCCTAAAGTACATTTGAAGAAAGAACTTGGCCTTCAGAGTGACTCAGTTGGTTGAGCATTGGACTCTTGGTTTTGGCTCAGGTCATGATCCCAGGGTTGTAGGATCAAGCCCAGAATCCACAATTAGTGTGGAGCCTGATTGAGATTCTGTCTCTTTCCCCACCTTTGCCCTGCTCCCCGACTCAGGTGTTCTCTCTCTCTGAAAGATAAAGAAATAAAAATAAATTTAAAAAATTTTAAAAGAACTGAATGGGGGGCTGTCTGGCTGGCTCATGGTAGAGCATGAGACTTCTGATCTCACGGTTGTAAGGTCAAGCCCCATGTAGGGTACAGAGATTACTCTTAAAATATTTTTAAAAATCTAAAAAAAAAAAAAAAGAACAGATGGAATAAAATCAATTTGCAGGAAAAACCATTATCCATAAAATTGGGTAGGCTTCTACCAGCAAGGCTCTAAAATGTATAGGTACTAAATTAATCCTTATAGATTTTTAATTTGAGTTTTTGATAGCTAATAGATTTACATGTTTCAAAATCAAAACAATATAAAAAGAATATAGAGAAGCAACATCTCCACTCCCATCCCTGTCTACCCCATACCCATTGCCAAGTCCCTGTGGATAGCCATTTTTATTAACTACTGCTATGCTCTTCCAATCTTCCTTTATGCATAGCCCACATTCATCTTAGTAAGTATGAAATTTAATTAGAAAAAAAAGAGGAAGGAAATAAACCCGCCTTTACTGGGCAACCACTACTTGCCAGACAATGTTAGGTGTTTTTCCTAACATCAGTTAGGTCAATGATTCCTTAAAACAGCTCTGCAAAGTTGGTGGTTTTTTTTTTAATGTTTATTTATTTTGAGAGAGAGAGGGACAGAGTGATTTGGAGAGGGGCAGAGAAAGAGACGGAGAGAGAGAGAATCCCAAGCAGGTCCCGCACTGTCAGCCCACAGCCTGATGTGGGGCTCGAATCCAGGAACAATGAGGTCATGACCTCAGCTGAAATCAGGAGTTGGACACTTAACTGACTGAGCCACTCACATGTGCCTAAAGTTGGTCTTTTTATCTGCCACAAGACCAGCCCTCACGTCAGGTGGGCAGAAACCCCAGCCCTTCGCATTGTACTTTAGAAGTACTTTCTCTTCACTCTCTGACCTCTAGCATTTCACGTGGACTGAACAACCTTTTGGCTTTTATCTTTCAACTCAATGCCCCACCTAAATAACATCTTTAAAATACCCATCTTTCAGGGTGGTTTTCAGGATTGAGCTGTTATCTGCAGCACACGGTAAGAGTTCTATAAATGGCAGCTCTTACAATGTCTCTAAGAGTACTTCCTGTGTCAGGCTATGTTCATTCAAAATGTATTGACTTCTGTTTAACTCACAGAGATGGCTCCATTTTTGGATTCAGTCTATTTTGATGCCAACCTTACCCCTGAGTAATAACCTTTGTCTACTCCTCACAGAAATAAAAAATAAATCTAGATAGTATGTCACTAGATCCTTTCCTAAACAGCCACGTTTAAATCCTAGGAACAAGAATTACCATATTCACTCCGCATCAAGGGTCAGCAAACTTCTGTAAAGGGCCAGCTAGTAAATATTTTTGGCTTTTTGGGTCTTTTTCACAACTACTCAACTCTGTGTCATATCATAAAAGCAGCCACAAAAATGAGCATAGCTATGCTCCAATACAACTATTATGGACACTGACATTGAATTTTATGTCTAATATTTAAAAATATTAATATGTTTAATTTGAGGAGTGCCTGGGTGGCTCAGTCCGCTGGGTGTCTGAGTTTGGTTCAGGTCATGCTCTCGCAGTGAGTGACTTCAAGCTCCATGTCAGGCTCCATGAGCCCCACACTGGGCTGCTGCTGTCAGTACAGGGCCCACTTCAAATCTTCTGCACACACACCTCCCCAGCCCCTCCCCAGCCTGTGCTCTCTCTCTCAAAAATAAATAAATATTTAAAAAATATTTTTAATTTGAATTCACAGGTATTTCAAAATATTTTTCTTCTTCTGATTTTTTCAACCATTAAAAAATGTAAAAAGTGGCCTTAGCTCGTGGGTCACACAAAAGTTAGCATAGTTTGCCAACTCCTATCCTAAACTATAAGGATTTGATAAAACATGTCTTGAATCTCACCAATTCTCTCTTACATGGTGTCTCTCTCTCTTAATCTTTCTCTCCCACTGCCCTACTATCATAAACAAGAAGACAAGAAAGCAAAAGGCCCCTTTGGAAGAAATACTCCTACTTACCCATGGAACTACAATTTTATTTCTCATAAGGAGCTTAGGGTTTTGAAAATACAATTTAATGATTCATATACAAATTTAGATACAGGTTCGAGTTGACGTCAACCAAGCATCATGACCCCAGTGCTGGAAAACACAACAGCAGGCAGTACTGTCCAGCTGCTAAGAAATTCAGCAACATCGGCATCTAAGTGTATTTAATTACTTTATTTTAAAACCAAACTTCAGAGAAGATGAAGGTATTCTTGCATCTTGCTACTTGTGTCCCATAAAGGGAGGGGTCTCTTCCTCTTCTTCCTCTTCTTCTTTTTCTTCTTCTTCTTCTTCTTCTTCTTTTTCTTCTTCTTGTGCATTTTCGAGAGAGACAGACAGAGTGCAAGTGGGGGAAGGGCAGAGAGAGAGGGAGACACAGAATCCGAAGCAGCCTCCAGGCTCTGAGCTGTCAGCACAGAGCCCATAACAGGGCTTGAACTCATGAACCCTGGGTCGAAGCTGGATGCTTAACCGACTAGCCACCCAGGTGCCCCAACACAGGGACTTCTATACCATCGTGCCGACTTGAGCAGGAGATGCGGGGAGCATACTGCCAGTCTAGCTCCCCCAGTATTTGTCCTGGCTGCAAGATTAGAAGTCAGACTTGCTGCCTCCATCCACCTTCATCTCTTCCCTATCACCATGATTTCCTCAAGAGTTCAGGCCTCTAGAAACAAAAGTCAAGAAGGCATGTTGTCTGAGGAAAACTTCTGCTTTCCTCAACACACTCTTATCTTGTGGGAGCACAAAAGCCTTGCTATCTGTTTAGAAATGGTTAGGGAAGAATACTTTAATAATCCCATAGATTATCCTTGCCACAAGCATTTCTTAATCATCTGGGGGAACCAAACATCTCAAAGGGGCAAGTAGTCAGCTGCAGTCCACTCAGGAAAATTCCATCTGCTTCTATGGATTTTTCAGATTTATGGTTTCTTGGAAAGAAGATCTGGAATGATGGTATGTCCAGGACACTTCTAGAATTCTTTTTAGAATTGTTCTTAGCACAGAACCTAGCCTTTTACAGTGCTCAACAGAAATCTAGGTGTTTACATTTTAAGGAAGAAATATTGGGATTAGGGCTTAAGCAATTACAATTGTCGAGAGATGAGTGGGGAGAAGGCAATGAACAAAAGCATCGGGAAATGAAGGCATGAGCTGTTTTAAGCTTCAAGAAGGCAAGGAGACTGTCTATTCTGTTTACCTTGCTGTCCTTCACCATCAGTGCTTGGAAGAGTGCCTGGCTCAGTGAATATTTGTTGAATGAATGAAAGAGTGAATGGATTTATATAGAGAGGAGGGAGGAATAAGACCAGAAAGGCAAAGTCTATCATTCAAGTCTCAGCAGGAAACAGAATTTCCTTCAGATAATTCAAGTACCACTTTAATGAAAACATGCCTTAAAAAGGTATGGCTAAGGGAAGAACTAAGAGACACTGAAGCACTTGGAGCCTCATAAAGAGGAGCCTGTTAGCACCTCTACGGGGTGGGAGCAGTCATTTGACAGAAAAGATGCAGTTACTACCAGACACAAGTACTTTCGTAGGGAGGACGTGAGGAAGAAATACCCTGACCTCTCTCTCCTCAGGTCCTCCATTCTCCTGCCAGTGCCTCCCATTGGCTGAACCCAACCAGAAGACAGAAGGCGTGAAAGTAGGACAGAGAAGTTTGAAGAATAGATCTGAGCAAACCAATAGCTCATAGGGTGAACTGAAACTGGAAAGCCGTTTTGTTTTGTTTTGTTTTTTTCAATTGAGATATAAGTGACATATAACATTTAGTCAGGTGTATGACATAATGATTTGATGTGTGTATGTACTGCAAAATGGTCACCACAATAAGTAGTTAACATCCATCACCATGTGTAAGTTACAATTTTGTTTTTCTGATGACAACCTTTAAAATTCACTCTCTTAGCAACTTTCACTAAACCTAGTTTTTAAAAAATGTTGTGCCACAGGGTGCATGGGTGGCTCAGTCGGTCGAGCATCTGACTTCAGCTCAAGTCATGATATGGTTCATGAGTTCGAGCCCCACGTCGGGCTCTGTGCTGACAGCTCAGAGCCTGGAGCCTGCTTCAAATTCTGTGTCTCCTCCTCTCTCTGCCCCTCCCCGACTCGTTCTCTGTCTCTCTTTGTCTCTCTCAAAAATAAATAAACATTTAAAAAATACTTTTTTAAATGTTGTGCCTTTACTTCACTATGCCTTCATTTATTCTCTCCTCTCCAAAGATACATTCTGGCCCGCTGATCTCTTATCAATTGGGTTGATAGGCTATTAGCTGCCATTGGAGGTTTTGGACAAGGAAGTGGCAAAAAAATAAATAAATAAATAAGGCTTTGGGAAACCTTATCTATGTTCACATTCCAGCCCTGCCACTCCTTAACTATAAATGTGGGCTAGTTACTTAAAGCTCTGTGTTGCTTAAAATCTCAATTTCCTTATCTGTAAAACGAAGGAAATTATGGTACCTATCTCATAATGTTGTTATGAGGACCAAATGAGATCATCTAAGTAAAATGCTTGGGTCAAATATTATTGCTTTTTAAAAGCTTATCTTGGACCAAATTTAAGCAAATTTATCTTATACTGAAAACTTTACTCTCAAAGCAGTGTTAGGGCAAGGTTGTACTGAACTTGGCAATCCTAACTGAAAGACGAGAGTCTTTTTATGACTTCATGGCCATGCAATTTTATTCTGCTTTTGTCTACCTAAGCTAAGAAGTTTCCTCCTTAAGCATTGATTTTTCTGCCTTTAAATAATATTAGGATGTTATAGAGGCTTTAGGTAAATACCAGTGAGGTCCACCTACGTGTGATCTCAATATACAGCCGGAGTTTAGCTACCAATGCATTTCTGAAAATTGCTTCCTGGGCATTTCAGCATTTTATTCGAAAGAACAACTGAAGCAGAAAGAAAATCAAGCAACAGGAGGGCTTCGTTTTTAAACTCATTAGCTGGGAAGCTAAAAATTTGCTTAGATCAGTTGGCGTTTTAAATTTAAGAACTGCCTTCTGACAAGAAAGTCAGTAGCTACAGTTTGAGAGTCTGAAGCAAATTTTCCTCCCCTGCCCCCACCTACTTCCTTATTTTTCTAACAAGAGTTTCACGTGCCTTCTTACTAGATGAGATTTGTATCTATGGCATGCAATACCTCCTGTTTACATCATCATTAACATTTAAGCAGATGCACACTTTACGGCAAACTGGGCCGTAATTATGATTTTTAAATCCCCTCCCGCATTGCCAATGTTTAGCATCAAACAAGAAACATTACTCTCCCTGAGTTCTTGACAAATATTTGTGGACATTTCTAAAATTATAAATGCACTTATAGTTCTGACGCCTGATGTACCAATTTCGTTTGCATGGGTTAAATAACGAAAGGATGTAAAGGTATTTAAATATCATTTTGATACCTAAGACTTTCATTATTTCAACATGTAGGTGTAGCATGATGATTCTTAAAGATAAATGGCTTATTACTATACTATACACTGCATACAAGTAAATGACTATTTTCTCAAGGGAGTTAAGTTTTAAAATATAGTATAGAAGTAGTATCGCTTGGGCCATGAAAGCCCTTAAACAATTATTTTTAGGGGAAGTCCTTGAATGAGAGCTATTATTTTGCTACTTACATTTGATCATTTTTAAGAGAATGTGACCTCCTGATTGAAGTGATAATCCTGTTCTATTTGTCTTCTCTATTCCTGGACCTTAATACAATGATGAGCAAATAAGAGATAATAAAGATTTGTGAATACACGAGTGAATGAATTTCACATGTAGTGTAAAGGGACACAGAATGTCACCATTTCATCAGTAATGATCTAATTGTAATTGTCCTCCCTCTAGTCTATGGCCTTTCTTTATTTTAGCCTTCGCTGTTGAACATCTGCTCTGTAAGTTTCCCAAGCCTGTCGGCACTGATCCAGGTCACCAGTAAATGATTTAACTCATGGTGACACATGTGGAGACCAGCAGAAGCACTTAAAAGGAGTGTTAGTCTAATGTAGCCTTCCTACCTTAAAAACACAATTACCTTTCAGATTCTCATATGGGTTATAAACACTAGGTCACATCTAGTGGCTCAGTCGGTTAAGCGTCTGACTCTAAATTTCAGCTCAGGTTATGATCTCACGGTTTGTGAGTTTGAGTCTCACATTGGGCTCTATGCTGGCAGTGTGGAACCTGCCTGGGATTCTCTCTCTCTCTTCCTCAAAGTAAATAAATAAACTAAAAAATAAAAAGTATATCACATCTAAAGTATAAGTTTGAAAGGGTCAAAAGGCACTTAGTCCACATGTGAAGGTGGGGTTTATAAACCATCCAGTATTTCCTTTCAGTGCCATGCAGCCCAAAACTATTGGGCAAAGCTCCACGTGCCTCAGACAGTTTCTGGGAAGTGTAGGAATCCACATAAATGACTGGATTACACCCTCACAGAGAAGGAGTTTGCTTGCTTGAATTTTCTCCAAACTTCACTGGGTTTTTAAAACCAATACTATTTTACAAAAGTGCAACTTGCTTAAAGCCTATTTAGAGTCTCTTCTGTTGAAACAAAAAGGATTATATTCAACTAATGTATACTGTAGTTCCTAACATTTGTGTCTCCTCGCAAAGCTAGTTGTTGAGAGAAAAATCTCCTCAGCTCCCCTCTGTCCATGTTTCAGTCCCATTTCTTGCTCTCTGGCTGATGCAGAGGCCCATCTGAAAAAAAAAATTAAACACACGTACATGCGCCACACCTATATCTTGTTTGAGTAAAGAAGAAGATATGTATTATTATTACCCCCTTTAAGATGAGGTACCTAAGACACCCAGAAGTAGGGGAGTATTAATCACCTTAGAGAAGTACCCTAACAGATCTTTCAAGAGTTGTACCCCAGCATCCTTAACTGCCCTTTATTAACCCATTATGGGTTATTATTACTTTATTAAATGAAACCATTAAAATACCCAAGGTATGAGGTGGGAGAAATGGACTGGCCGTAATGAGTAAGCACCCAGTAAACAAGGAGCAATGGAAGGAATTCATCACAGGAGAGGAGGGCAAGTAATTAGATCAACACTGGCTAATATTTATAAAATGTCTAGCCATTTACAAAGTGCTTTTTACATAAAGGAAGAGAGTCAACAGAAGAGGATAGTGAATTCGTATAAGGAAGGAGTCTTTAGACCTTAAAGTTGCCCTGTTGTGACTTTAAGTTACACCAAGGTGATGAAACCTATTGGGACTACAAAGAAATCTAAATATTCCCTTATTTAACTTTAAATGTAAAACAGGTGGATCAAAATCTGCCTTAAAGTTTTGTGAACTCTGATACCATTACTTCTTCTATTATATGGAATTTTTAAATATAGTTCTAAATCTTAACACATAAAGTGGGTTTCTGAGAGCTTTCATTCATCTGTTTCACAAGCCCCACCCCTCCCCTATGCGCCATGGATGTGGTAAATTCAGGTACCGCAACAGAATTGCTGCTCAAGGACAAGAATGACCAATGTCCTTCAGAAGCCTGAGGTTGACCAGGAAGAAATAATTATTTCTGAGCACTTATTCTGACCTAGGCTCGGGGTCAAGAAGCAGAGCACTATTTCTATCAAGAAGACCTAGGCACCCCTTAACTGGGTGGCAGCGTGTCTTACTTAAATCACAGCCCAAACATTGCCCAAATCACACAGGGTGCAATCCACCTCCCGCCCCACCTCCCAGGTAAAATATTATTCTGTATGAAACTTTAGAAAAAGAAGAGTGTGAAGTCTGAGAGCCAAGCCGACTCTCCATCCCAGGGGGCCATTATGTACCATTTTACTGCAATTTCTCTTTGCTTTGTTTTCTCCAATGATGCATTTAGCTACAGCAAGTGGAGAAAAACCCTATTCAAGAGAGTGGGGTCATTATCCGCACACAAAAGGCCATTTAGAGAAAGAACAGCTCTCGCCACCCCGCCCCCTCCCGTCAGTTCACGCTGTGGCTGCCAGAGTCCAGACCCATTAGAAAAAAGGTTAGCTGTTTAAGTGGGAATGTGAAACAAAATGTAATAATTAGGGCTAACTGGGCACCCTCCCCTTGACAAGAAAGCTGCCTGGGATCATAAACTAATTCCCTGAAAGTCCTGAGCTTGGGGGAAAGCAAATCATCAACTCTAAATGACAGTTCAGTTGTTAACCTTTACCCTAGAGGCTAGGTTTTCATTCTTTTTTTTTCTTTTAGGTATGTTTTTTATAGATGCCACTTTTATAGTGTTGGGTTGTTCTATTTCTAGCTTACCACCATGGTCATGTTTCAGATTACTGGGGTGTGTGTGTGTGTGTGTGTGTGTGTGTGTGTGTGTGTAAACCATGAAAATAACTAAATTGCCAAATTACAACAGTTACCTTCCATGATGAAATATGTGGGAGAATTGGGAATTGATTTTTCTTTGTTTTCCCTTCTGTACTTCCTAATCACTTTTATTAACATGTAATGTAAAAGGGGGGAAAAGATGCACATAGTATTTCAGATAAAATTTTCTGCCATGCTTCCCTTAAAGGAGAAAAAAACCAATTAGAGTTTCAACATGATTAATCATGAAGAGATAGGAGGTAGGTGCCTCAGAGAAGAGGCTGCATCAGGAAGGGATGAGAACAGACGTGAATGGTAACCAGACTTCACCTCTCCTTTTCCTCAGCCATTTAGCAGCATCTGGGTGAAAGTCATTTGAGACTAAGAGTTATTTGTTTCTGTTAGTGATACAGGAGATTCTCAGGATTTAGCGTCCTCAGAAGCACACCATTCTGGTTGATAGAACAGTGGTAGGATGAGCACGTACTAGTCATCTAATAGGTACTTCTTGTCAGACTGATTGGTTGAAATACGCTGGTTATGGAAGGGCGACCACCTACACAGGGCATGGATAACCAACATTCAATGGAGAGCATAATTTTGCTGATTCAGAAGGCACTCTGGGATCTTGACTAATTATTCTCAACACCGGTGATAACATAACACAGGCTGACATACATACAAATTCATAAGAAGTTTCTACTCCTAGATTCTGTGACAAATTTGTTTTTTATGCAATATTTCTAAAGTGACTTAAAGGTAAAATGGAGATAGGAATTAACTGCTTAGCAAATAGAGATTAGGCATTTTATTTATGCCTTTATGGACTTTCATTAACATCTGTTTTCATTTTTATTGCCCTCGTAACAAAACATTTACTGAGTGTGGGACACTTAATCCTAAAAGCAAGATTCCTGTGTTCACATTGCTTAATTAATAATTTAAGAAGTATTTACAGGATGGGCATTTCCTTTAAATCACATGATATTTCTTTCTTTCAAAATTTTTTTAATCTTTATTTATTTTTGAGAGAGAGACAGAGTGTGAGCAAGGGAGAGGCAGACACAGAATCTGAAACAGGCTCCAGGCTCTCAGCTGTCAGCACAGAGCCCGATGTGGGACTCAAACACATGAACTGTGAGATCATGGCCTGAGCCAAAGTTGGTCACTTAACTGACTGAGCCACCCAGGCACCCCACAGAAGATTTCTTTAAAAATTGTTTTCATCATAAAGTTTTGTTTAGGTAAAGTTTTTTCTTCTTCTTTATTTTTTAATGAAAAGATTTTTATTTGAGTATACTTGACACGTGGTGTTGCATTAGTTTCAGGCATACAACACAGTGATTCAACTTCTCTGCATGCAAGACTGTGCTCACCACCAGTATATATATATCACCTGTCACTATACAATGCTATTCCAATACCACTGACTATACCCCTGTGCAGCACCTTATTCCCATGACTTATTCATTCCATAACTGGGAGCCTGTATCTCCCACTCCCTTTCACCCATTTTTGACTAAATAAAGTTTTGTGTAGGTAGAGGAAGGGGCAAGAAACCATCTTAGAATCTATAATTGCCTTTTGGTTTGTGGGGAAAAGAACAGATGTGAACAAAGAGGTACAGACCAGTAAAAAGTTGAGAAAAGGGCATGAATTAAATTCATCAACAAATATTTTTGAAGGCCTATTATCTTCCAGGTGTTGTTGGAGGCACTTGAGATACATAATGTTACTAGCGGAGGCAATAAACAATAAATGTCATAAAACTATCAGTGATACTAGATGATGATAAAAGTTATCAAAAAAAAAGAAAGCAGGACATGGTTGATTCAGAGAGAGGTTGCTTCTGAAATTTTAAATACCATGGTGAGAGTAGGCTCCATTGAGGAAGCTTTTGAGCAAAGCCTTGACGGAGTTAAAGACGTTAGTCACATGGATGTCAGTAGGTAGAGAGAGGAGGTCATCCCAGGCTACAAATAAATAATGGAGAAATGGGAAGGGAAAAACTATTCAGTGAGGAAAAGAGAAAGAGCATGGGAGACAGAGGAGAGGGACAGTCATTTGAGGCAAGTAGGCAGTCAGATAATTCCTAATGTCACTTTGAAATGCTTGGCTTTGGAAATTGTCTTTGGAAGAAATAATAAAAAATAATCTTTGTCTCTGATTAGCGGATGGTATATGGATCTACGAAATAAATAAATGGGATCCACTTATATGCCCCAAAGACTGGCATTTTTCTAGGTAGTGGCTACCAAACTGAACGCATTCATTCTTTCATCATTTGCGTTCTGAGAACCACACGTGCCAGACTGTTAGGAAGTGGGCATGGTGATGAGCAAAACAGATGCAGTTCCTGCAATAATGGCAGGGACATACTTTATTCAGAGGATGTGGTTGTCATTTTATGATAGGCACCATGGGAAACTGCTCAGAGTAGGAAAGCACATGGCAGAATTACTCAACCTACTTTGGACGTCAGGAGAAGCTTCCACGAGAAAGCAATATTTGAGCTGAGACTTGAGGGGTGCATTAGCATTAACTAGGGGAAGGGAAAGATTCATCTAGGTAGAAGGGGAAGGAAGCCTGGCATGTTTGAAGCACTGAAAAGCCAGTGTCTTGAGAAGGGAAGAATGATGCAGTCAGGGGTTTAGCAGAAGACTCTCAAATAGGGCCACTGAGGCCAGGTGAATAAAGGAACTCTTTACAATGGTGTCTGGATGGTAAAGGGGAATCTACAAGGGATATACAGCACCCACTATGAATGCAAAGTTGAAAAGAATGAAAAGCTATCACTACACCTGGGCACTGCAGTGGAAGGCGAGAGTATTTACAAAAGACGAGAGCTACAGGAAAGAGAGAGCTCACTGCAGCCCTGGCTTTAAGGAGAGGCAGCCAGTCTGAGGTTATACAGCAGGGAGACACCCAGGGGAATGAATACCATGCTGCAATTTCCAGTTGCCTTCACATCTCCCATCTTTCTTTATTCAAATGAGCTATAAATCAAACAGTGAGGGAGCCCCTTGAGGCAGAATATAAAAGTCAGCTCCTAGGGCCCAGAACAGGGTGGAGAGGGAAAAGCGGATATGGAGGGGCAAACAGAAAATGCCCTGCAGAGTGTGGGCCAGATCATCCCAGATGTTATGGGCCAAGTGAACGGTCTGGGTATTTGTTTTTCTAAAAGTGGTAGGCAGCAAGGGAAAGATGAGGTCTGATTTGCATTCGTGAAGGAAGGTCGCTCCTGTATTATGAGGAGATTGGAGCCACTTGTGGATGCAGGAAGCTCAGTTGGAGGTGTTGTGGTGGACCCGGTGGCAGTTTCTACCGATCTGGTGGTTGTGGAAGGTGGGGAGGTGTGGGAAGACTCAGCAGGTGATGAGTCTGTGTTGGTTTGGGCACAAGAGGTATGGTAGATGGTATGAGAGGTGTTAGAGATGGATTCCAGATTTGGGTTTACATAAGCAAATGGGTGATGGTGACATTCTTTGAAAGAAGACCAGGTCTGGGGAAAATCATGAGCTTGGTTTTGGACATACCGAGTCTTTAAGAAAACCACTGTAAATGTCAAGTCAGCACCTCCATTTCAGTAATGTGTTTCCCAGCCTATTCTTATTATACCCCCACAAGACACCATGATAGGCATTTTATATAAAATATTTTCCCCAATCCTCAAAATGTGGAGGCAACACACATCATTTTTTTTTTTTACCATTTTATTGATGAGGAAACTGAAGGTCAAGGGGGTTAAATATTCTGCTTACGTTCAGTACTTGAAGTCCAGACATTTAAAGCTCCAGCTAGAGCTCTTTATCCTTCGTACTGCTTTGTTTCCAAGTCACAGAAGCATCAGAGAAGGCTGTACAAGAGGTTGAGCAAAAGTGAAAAAACTCTATTATGAGGTCTTGTTTCATTTGGGGAAAATGTGGGTTTTGTCTCATTAGATTCTAGAAGAGGTTCACATGAGTTTTGATCGATCAATCAAGCAATCAATCCATCAGCACTCCCTGAGCAATTATATGCTTAGGACTTGGCTGGCCATTATAAAAAGATTATGAATAGTATAAAGTATGATCTTTAATTTCAAGGGCTTAAACTTGAGTCGAGGAGGCAAATACACACAGGAAATAATTTTATGTATGACAGCATTATAGGCTGGTAACAAAATGAGAAGAGGATAATACGAATCATGATAAGGTCTTATTTAGGGGAGACTTGCATTGTGTGTACAAAAGGAAACTGAAGAAGGAGAGAATACTGTGTGAGATGGTCTAAGAAATGTCAGCAGTTGAGTGTTGATCTGCAGATGGGATGTCTTTTTCTCAGGAAATTTCTTAAGGTATGCAATTATGACAGTTAGCCAAATGAAGTACGCATCAAATGGTCTGTTGGTTGACGTTTCTGGATACCTGCTTTATTTAACATTTATTTTTGCGATTCCTGCAGCCAAGATTGCTTTGTTTTGTTTTATAGACAAGAGACAGCAGTCTGTTCATATCTTTGCTGAAGGAAAGCTGAAATTGCAAATGTGCTTCAATCTGATACCATCTAAATCCTTATCCCAATAATGAAAAATGCCATCAACAAATCTTACTCTGAGATCTTTGAGGCTCCGTGAAGATTATTCGTTATGGGAAAATCACCTCAAATTTATTTCCAAAAGGAAAGATAAGACCTCTCAAATAATGGCATCTGGAAAACAGAAATTTTCTTAGTAGTAAGCATTATAATGACTGACAATTGTATAGTACCTTATGATTTGCAGAGTTCTTTTTATACTTTCTCTCATTAGACAACTAAGCAAAGCTAAGCTTTCATCAGAAAGTTATGATGGATAAATAGTTCTCCAAAGAGGGAAAAAATATGTTGGTTTTAACCAATTTAGAAACAAAGAATCAGTCTTAGCTACTTAGGCATTAAGAGGGAGGTCATAGGTTGCCATATAATATATTTATTAACTGTCTAAAGATACACACTAATGATGATAGTTGCAAGAATAATATATGGATTGAGCCTATGCTGCATGTATGGTACTGGGCTATGTATTTATATGTATTAACTTGTTTAATCCTACAAATAAACCCTTGAAAAAGATATTATTCCCATATTATAGATGAGGAAACTGAGGCATGCGTGTTTAATAACTTGCCAAGTTCAAAAAATTAGTAGTCAGAAGAGCTGGGCCTTGAACTCAGGAAGTCTGTCTCCAGAGCTCTCTCTCTTAATCACTAAGGACTCTTTCCAAAATGTACATTGTCTCATATATAAACATTTCTTCATAAATAAAAATTATATATATATTTTATTATAAATCATTGTAAAATGATTTAAAAACAAAAAGTAAAGGGAAAAGAGGAACAGACACTATTGTGAATGCTAATCAGGACCCCTTAATAAAATCACGGAAGAACAAAGACCATGAAAAATAAAAAAATCTCCTTGAAGAATAGAAATTGAAATATTTCTAAATTTTTGGCTAATCTCTGAAAAAAGAGAAAGGAAGGTTAAGAAGGAAGAGACTAATTTATGATCCAAGAATAACCGAGTGTTATCATAATTATAAAAATATGTTTCTAGTCCTTCCTAAAAATATTTCCTGCTTTACTTGGAATAATCCCATTCCCATTCCCAAGCAAGAGAGAGAGTCTAGAGACAAACAGAACATTCTAAAATCATGGCTACCTCACTGAGGACCCCACACTCTTGAAGCCATTCCCCACACTGGGTGTGAAAGGCATAAATGGGAAAGTGGCAACAGAATCTCTTTTCTAACTCTGTCCTCTTCGGGGTGAGGAACCTGGCACACAGATCTACCCAGCATTCCAGAATTCTCTTGTGACAGGAAGGGAACTCTTTCCATTGAAGTTTGAGGATGTTTGTAATTGGGATGAAAAATATTAAATCTCCATCATCTCTGATAAAGCATAAAAAGGAACGTTTAGGGTTGCGCTGCATTTTAGGATACATGGAAGAGACTCTTTTCCAAAGTTGCCCTCAGGATTGGCCCCTAATCTGGAAGGCCACCTATTATTTCCTAAGCAAAAGAAAGGAAAAAGCATTTTGCTTTGTCTCATGACAAGATTAAATTCCCAAAGTGATATGAAAAATTATCTTTTTAAAAACTCCGGTACACATTGTGCTGGAGTTTTTAAAAATTTAGTTTAGATAAAAGGAAAGACTCTAGAAGTGTTTAAGTTTGCGGAAACATTTTTTTTTAATCTCATTAAGGGAGCATTATTGATGTGAGAGACAAGATCTTGTAATCATAGTAATGATTATAAAGAACTCTGTGCATGAATATTATAAGGTTTTTGCCGCATTTTTTTCTTGACTCCAATCAAATTCATACTATTAAAAATAAGCATGCAATACTTTTGACCTACTAATTCATTCTTCACTGAAATACTTCGAGCAGTGTTTTCTAAATTGCAATCTGCAACACAGGATAATGGCAGCAAGTTTGTGGGCCTCACCAAATACTAGTTAAGTGACAGAAAATAAGAATGAAATATAATAGACTAGATTAGAAATGTTAAGAGTGCACCAAACATGGTAAAAATGGTATTATTTCATTAAACTTTGTTTCAATTATTTACATGTGTATGTGTACAGGGGTGCAGTATAAGATATTTGCTTTTGATAAGAGTACAAAAGAATTGTGAAAGCTACTGACATGGAGAGATTGTTGGACAACTACATCAACCCAGTCCAGATTGTTAAGCCTTTACTTACAAACCCAAAAATCCACTGTCAGGAATGACTCACTAAATTTTGATTTAGTCCTTACATAGCCCCTTAATGAATGTTTCACAGCAATGAAGATGAGTAAACCAGAGCTTTAAGCAACAATATAGATGAATCTTAGAGACAAAATATTGGCAGGAAAACTAAGGTGAAGAAAACTACATAGAATATGATACTGCTTCTATGAAATTCAAAAACAAATATTCTATGGCCTGATGATACATGCTTATGCGATAAAAGTATAAAAGCCACAGAATAGACAACCCTAAAATCCAGGAGCATAGTTACCTCTGGGTGCAGGGTGTTCTGGGAAAGTGGAGGAGACTGGAGGAGAGCAAAGAAGAAGTTTCTATGAAGTTAATATTTTAGTTCTTAAGGTGGGGGATGGGTTTCATTATGTTTTATACTTTCATATATCTTCCTATTTGTGTTACATTAAGTTTTTGCTGGTATCCAACAATGAAAAGTGAACTTGTTAAAATAGTTTTATAAGGAAATAGGGGCACCTGGGTGGCTCAGTCAGTTACGTGTCTGCTTTCAGCTCAGGTCATGACCTTGCCGTTTGCAGGTTCAAGCGCCTCATGGGGCTCTGTGCTGTCCACACAGAACCCTCTTCAGATCCTCTGTCCCCACTCTCTGCTCCTCCCCAGCTCTTGCTCTCTCTCTCTCTCTCAAAAATAAATAAATAAAACTTTATATAAAAAATAAAATAGTTTTGTAAAGAAATAAACCTATTTTTAAAATTTTGTCTTTGATAGAAGTCTGATAACTAACCTTATGCCTGAAACACACCACCTTTGCCAGTGATGGAGTGGCCAATAATATCCCAGACAACTAAGCTTATCTCAAAATAAGATTAGCTTTCAACCAGCTGCGTGGAAATGACAGAGTAAATGAAGATCACTTTCTCAAAATTGCAGGTTCCCCTCTGGGCTCCTGCATAATGTTCTTCTTTTCATTGCCTCAGTTTCTCTAGCTGCAGAGAAAACATTATGTGCAACTTTGGATTCCTGTTCCCTCCCTGCTCTAATCTTCAAAGAATAAGACCAAGCATCTCTGAGCAGTGGTTCACAAACTTGCTATGTGATGGACACACCATCAGAAGAGGCTTTTGAATGGCTGCCAGAACACCTAGCCTCAGTCCAGACGGCACAGTCCATTGCCTAGCTCGGCTCTCTTCCCGTAAAGGAGCACAGTGCTTCTTGAACGGGTGCGAGAGCGGCTGCCTGCTGTTTCCTGTCTTCAGAGAATTAAATTACATTAAAAAAAATGTTAAGCACTCACTCAGCAGCAGACAGTAGTTCCTATATGCGACCTCACTTCCTCAATGTAAGTACACACAATCCCCAAATCAAACCGTCTGTGTTCCAAATTCACTGGAAAGTGGATTGTTTGGGATTTAAACTATCTTTTCTGAAGAAGCCCATGCTAGAGATGATGAAGTGAGTCTGTGCCCAGGTCTCTCTGGAGGAGAAAGTACTGATAGTTCCCCTGGTCCCTCTTGCCTCCAAGGCCTCACGGGCAAAGGGTTTGGTGGGGATGCCTGAGGGGCAGGGCTGTAGACCCCGCGGCGGACACATGCCGCAAAGGGGAGCTGTTACCTGCCGGGTTGGGGAGCGTCCCTCGGGGACCACTTTTCGGAGGCGCTCTATCCTGGGCAGCTGACAGTGAGGCGGGATGGTAGGAGAGGGCCTGTCAGTGTCAAGAGAGGCTCCCAAAAGGCAGTCAGGCCAGATGGGACTTCCAGTAAGTGCTAGAGGACCCATTTGTAAGTCCTGAAGAGAAAGTGCCCTTAGGACTGTCAGAAATGAAAAAGTATGTCCCAACATTTGTCTGCTAAACTGTCTAAGGCTCAGAGAGAAGGAAAACCTCTAGGCTGACGCAGTGTCCATGTCCTTTCTTCTTTTGTTCCTCCTTAATGAAAGGGCAATAATCCCAGGTGCCTAAACCACAACAACTCCATTTTTTTTAAGTTGGCGTATTTATTTTGAGAGCGAGAGTTCAGGAGGGGCAGAGAGAGAGAGGGAGAAAGAGGAAATCTCAAGCAGGCTCAGCACTGTCACTGCAGAGCCCGATGAAAGACAAACTCATAGTGAAATCATGACCTGAGGCGAGATCAAGAGAAGGATGCTTAACCCACTGGGCCACTCAGGTGCCTCCACAATCACTCTATTCTTGGTGGTCAGTGAGCCCAAGGCCATAGCCTCAAGCCAAAGGCAAAAGGGAGCTTGGAAGCAGCAGAAGGTCATCCTAACAGGGAGACGTGATGGAGAACTCTGGTCATGATAAGGTTTTATACACGGGTTAAATTTGTTCATGGTCACTGGAATCAAATGATGTCTTTCAAATTAAGGAGTCCATCCAGTTGACAGGGCTGACAAAATCTGGCCACTGAGGAATGATGCCAGGAGCCCCTGGGCCGTTGTAGAAGCAGCTTCATCTGACAGCCTTTGCCAGTTCACTTCCGGTCTGAAAAGGTCCCGGTAAATTTACATCAACAACTGAATCACGGCTGATGAAACCATTTCCATATTTTCCTGTCACTATCCAAAGTAAAAATAGGTATGGCAGCTAATTTTCAAAATTGTGATTTTATGTATTTATTCCTTACCTCCAAAACGAATAAAACTCAGAGCTCTGCACAAGTGTTGTAAGACTACTTTGACCTTTTTCTCAATGTGCTGTCTCTGAAGTCGGCCCGTTTTTGTTTCTCTAGCCTCTGTATCTGTTTCCTGAGATGCTAAGAGGACTTCATGTGCCCTTTGCCTTCCTGGCCTCTCAGCTCTTGTGATCATCATGGGATACAGAGAGAAACACCAGAAAGACCCAGAAGCTTCTCCACAGGCTTAGAGAGATGGGCCCCACAGCCCATCTAATGCTGGATCTGGTCCAGGCTGAGAGCGACGATTTTCTCTCTATGACTACTGGGGAGTGGATCATAGGAGTCCAGTTGCTCCACAAATGGCCATCCTTGGGATGCTTGTAAGCAGCCACAACGTGGTAGAAAGGCTAGTTAGTACAGCCACTCAGGTCAAGGTGGATGGTTACATGACCTCCATGGTAGCCATTTCAGAGGACAGCAGTGAGCTAAACCATGGTACAGCCGCCTGTGCGGAGCCTGGGTGCCTGTTGCAGCGCCTCCAAGCATCTTGCTGCTGGCACAGATCGGCTCGGAGGCCTCCACAGATAGGGTGGAGGATGGACCTCACCTATCCGCCACCCAAACCCTAGCAAAGATTGCCATTTTGAAGTTCAAAGATTTGGGCGCACCTGGGTGGTTCAGTCAGTTAAGTGTCTGACTTCAGCTCAGGTCATGATCACATGGTTTGTGGGTTGAGCCCCACATTGGGATTTGTGCTCACAGCTCGGACCCTGAAGCCTGCTTCGGATTCTATGTGTCTCCCTCTCTGTCCCTTTCTTTCTTTCTCTCTCATGCTCTCCCTCTCTCTCTTTCTCTCTCTTTCAAAAATAAATAAACATAAAAAAAATTAAAGTTCAAAGATTTTGATGATAAAGGGGAAGAAACACCAAAGATACAAGGTAGGTCTACTTCCATATAATCATACCAATTAGCAAAGAAACTAAGATGAGTGCCTAGACTTGTTGGACTTGACGAAACCTATTTTCAAGAAAATAAACATTTTAACACAAATGCAGTCATATCTCCAGCCTTGGGACAAATCTTTAGGATACTGTTTTGAGCTACCAGCTTAGTCATTTTTTTCTTTCTCTCTCTTTCATATAATAATTATTAAGAATTCAAGCATATAGTGCTTGAAACAACATAAAGGAACGAATAGTAGTAACAAATGCTATAATCATTTTCCTAAATGGAAAAAGGATGGGTAAGAATTTTGCTGATGGTAATACTGTATATTAGACTATAAAAGAATATGCTATTTACTCTTTTTTTTTTGTCATTTATTCTTTTACCGACCCTAAACTCACAGATTATTTTTGCCTTTACTCTGTTTCCGAAGAAACCATGTCACATGAATATTGTTCAACAAAGTAATGTAAAGGGATGGGTGTGTAGGTGGATGGGTGTGTGGTTGTGTAAGTGGGTGGACATGTGGTGGTCATATGACTGAATGGATGGGTGGAGACTGGATATGTGAGTGGATGAGTGAATGGTTAGACAGGAGGTCAGAGAGGTGAATGGTGGTGAGTGGATTGGGAGGTGAAAGAGGTTTGGGTGGCTGGTCTGCCGGCTACCTATAGCACTTGGGTACTTTGCTACATGATCCCATCATTAAGTGTTCAACAGCCAACCAAAAACATATCTAATATAAATCCAAACAATTGTTTGCTAGTAAAATTTAGTCTGGCTATAGGAGTCAAGTACATATTTTTATTGTACTTGTAAAGTGCACATCCTTCATTGTACATTGAAAGAGAATTCAAAAGACACATGTCTTTTTATTTCCTTCACCCCTTCCCACAATGGTGCAGGACTTGAAGTTTTCCCAAATTACAACTTAGATGAAACAAAGCAAAACCACTGAAAAGGTAAAAGTCAATTAGGTAAATTCAGAGTGATTTTTTAAAATGATATTCACCATCTTTATAAAATGAGGGGATTCAGCTATAGTAATAGTTTCAAAAATTATAAACTACTGATGTCTATCTTCAAAATCAACAAACACCAGGCATCAAGGCAGCCAACCAACCACCCAAAAAAAAAAAAAAAAAAAACCAATTATGTAAAAGGAGGGCACATGTATTTACTAGTTTCACTAGTAAAAGAAGTTTTAGGAAACCTATACCCTAATGTTCTTCTTGAAAATTCTAAATATATATAGTGTTCTAAGTTGTTTTGTTTGTTCTAAATGTTTATTTATTTTGAGAGAAAAAGAGAGAGACAGAGAGAGGGAGAGAGCAAGAGAGGGGCAAAGAGAGAGCCCAAGAAGGCTTCACAAACCATGAGATCATGACCTGAGCCGAAATCAAGCGTCCGTTGTTCTAAATGTTTATTTATTTTGAGAGAAAGAGAGAGAGACAGAGAGAGGGAGAGAGCAAGAGAGGGGCAAAGAGAGAGCCCAAGAAGGCTTCACAAACCATGAGATCATGACCTGAGCCGAAATCAAGCGTCCGACATTTAACTGACTGAGCCACCCCAGGTGCCCCTATAAGTTAAGTTTTGTTTAATCCAATGTTTACCAAAGCTATTTCATCATGGATTATTATTTTTTTAACATTTTATTTATTTTTGAGAGACAGAGCATGAGTGGGGGAGGGGCAAAGAAAGATGGAGGCACAGAATCTGAAGCAGGGCTTGAGCCCCTGAACCATGAAATCATGACCTGAGCCAAAGTTGGACGCTTAACCGACTGAGCCACTCAGGCACCCCATGGATTCCTTTTTGTAAAGGAACCCCATTAACATTGCATGGAAATTGTAGAACACAATTTGGGCAATGCTAGGCTCAATGAACCTTAAAGTCCCCCCAAGTATTCTATATATGTGTTAATTATATATACATATATCTGACTATGTGGGTATACATGTTTATCCACATCCATGCCTCTATATGTCTACTTATCTAATAGAAAATAGCTTTGATTCTATTTGTGCATTTAGTGAAAACTAAAGGAAAATAGACTTGTTAGATTTGAGAGAAATGGTGAATGCAGTTTTAAGTTCTTGGTGAAGAGAAAGAATTTTGTGCAAATGAACTAGTTCAATCAAGAGGTTTACTAGGAAACGTTTATGTGGCGCTGGGATTTCCTTTTACTCTCCAAGGGCTTTTCCAAAATATACATTCTTCACTAATGAGAGCTAATTTTTTATGTGCTTTCCCCCACTTGTTCCTATTCAAATATTTTATTTTTGAACGAATGCTGTTTTGGGGCTTGTGAAAATTTCCATAGTCTTTTAGGAATGTTATTAAAGAATGTTAGTTTTTAGATGAAGTGTCCTTGGGTAAGTACAAATTGCTATGAAAGATTTGGACTTAATTTGATGCCATTGGAAGTGATCTGAAAATACACTTTCTCATGGTGGTGATTAGTTCCTTTAAACAATATTTTAAACAGGAAGTTTTACTGAATTTGGCTTCGTGTTGTCTTAGTGCTTATCAAAAAGTACATGGATCTTACTACAACTCCCTTCCCCCTCAAAGGCACATGTGTCCAAGGTAGTGGCTTTTTTACCCCACAGACTAAACACTTGAGAATAGAAAGGGCTTTGTCGTCGCAAATCTTACTTTATTCTGACCAGGCTCAGGGATGAGCAGGAATAAGACTGAGATTCTGTTGGGCCAGAAGGAAGCCAGAGTGGTACATGAGATTTTAGGTGGTATTTAGACAGGTATTTATTTTAATAGTCATGAGATTATCTTTATATTAGAAAAAATAAAATCAGTATAGCAAATGTGCTAGGCATTATGGTTTAGGATGAGGTTAATTTTAAAAGGGAAGCCATTTGAAAAAGCAAATAACATTATAGATATATATGCAATAAAAATTATGATGTAGTAATGTAAAGGATTGCAATATGAGACATACGCCTCTAATCCAACCCTTTCATTCTGCTGAGGAATATAAAGCCCTTTCTATGTAGTAAATTCATGGGAATTAGGGCCTAGAGTTTCTTACTTCTCAAGGTCCAGTTGATAGTGATAGTAATAGTCTCAAATGAAATCTTTTAAGTGCACCTGAAATATCTTTGGGATGTAGAATTATCAATCATAGTCAATGTCTACTTCTTTAGAAATTAGACAACTGATTATGTTCATTCAGTTCATAATTTTCAGGATTCTACAAAGCATTTATAGTAAAGTGAGGAAATCTGTCTCCCAGAATAGGTTGGGTTTATCTTACTTGAGGTATGAACCAAGCTGTCATGAAGTTTGCCTCATCCTTGGTGCTACTTTTGTGAGCATTGGTTTTGCTTACCATTTTTGGATGGAAACATGAACGAGTAATGATCCTGGCTCCAATTTCCTTATTTTATAAAACATATAGAAAGGCCTCTCTACACCATTTAACTTTTCAGTGCCTTGGTTTCCCTATCTGTGAAATTCCATGAAATAACTGATCTCTAAGGTAATGTATGGTCCCATGAATAGTCCCCAAAGTCCCATGAATTTAGAACTACTAAAAAGATGAATGGTATATTAAATCCATGGAAACAGACTAGCTTCCAGGGACAAATATGTTTTCAGATAATAAAACTGGCATTTTTCAGTGCCTACCATGTTACAAGTCCAAAAAATTATCTTGCTTAATCTGCCCAGCACATGTGCCTGATTCCTATTCCACATATGCAGAAACTGAGGTCAAGAGGGGTGCAGTAACTTATTCAAGATCACACAGCTAGTAAGTATTTTGAGCCTTGGTCTCCTTTTCTCTAAAGTCCTATTTCTTTCCTCCACCACACCAAACTACCTTTCTGCGATCAGAACACTATTATTTTTAACTTTGAGCTATAGCTACTGAGGCAGGATTGCAGAAAAAATTTCTGTTTGGCCATTTGTCGACGTAGCTGGAGAAACATCCCAAACACGGTCTTGTTTAGAATAGTTTAGAATATTGAGAACACGTGTCATTTTGTAACTAATCCCTTAAATACCTGGAATAATAGATTAATGACATGAAAGTTTATCAAACTCAATTTATATGCAAATTTAATGTTTAAAAAAATCTCCGACACTGATTCAGAAGATAGAGAAAAACTAATATAAACATACTCTTGAGAGAAAAAAAATAGAAACCATATGATTATTATACATAAATAAAAAGGTTTATTATAAATAAATAAACATTTATACACATAAAATGTTTTTCTGTGATTTCAGAATTCTATTAGATTTCATTTCAGTGAAAATAGGAAACAAATATTGCCACTATCTGGAAGAGAATAAGTAATTGTTTAGAGAAAAAAGGAAATGTCTAAAATTATAACCATAATATTTATAAACAAAAAGATGCATCTTAGAGCAAAACACAATTTTGTGTATCATGTGTATATTTGTGTATATTTAGGAGGTGAGTCAAAAATCAAATTAAAAAAAGTAAGCATCTATTTGTTGGAACAGCTTTCAAATGTAAACTAGATGCAGATTTGGCATTATCTTTTGAAATAATAATTTAGCTAAAAACAACTTACTTTGAGAACAAACAGTTTTGATCTGCCATGTGGTTTTGAGGTAGCAAGAAAGAGTTCTTTAGGACATAGAGAATCAGTTTTGGATAATGACATCGGCTTTGAAAACATTATTTAAGGAATAAGCCTTCATTTCTAGTTTTCAGGCTTACTTTTCACTCATATTCCAAACTCACTCAGAAATGAACAAAAAAAATTTAAAATTGAGCTAGCACATTAACATCTCCTAACAATAGTGGCTTTCTTGTTTCAACTGGCAATCCTTTAAACAGCAATCTGTGAATGATCAGCATTTCAAATGAATTCATCAGTTCATACCCCTACTATAATCGCCTGCTTCAGACAAGGTGCTCTGATGAACGAGTGCTCAGAGAGTAGAATAAGGGTAGTAATGATTTTCCCAGCAGCCATCAGTGTGAGTATGAATGAGATCACCTAAAACAATAATTTAATTTTCACTGGCTTCACCAACATGATGCACATCCTCAATAGCCATGTAAAGCTTCTCCATCTTCAAACATTTCTGGAAACCACCTGTTAGTACCTCGTATTCTCACATGTAATCATGAACAGACTCCTGCTAGGCCATGCAGCCCTCTCATCAATGCCCAGAGACTCCCAGCATGATTCACCACTGTTCGTTCCACTAGGCCTGCCATGTTGGCTTTTCTAAGGTGCATGGCACTCCTCTGCCACTCCCCTCTTGGCACAGCCCACTGATTCCTTGGGCCTTGACAGTGGCAGAGCAGTATCTCAGATGTGTGGGAGGGGAGGTTATGATTCACCCTGACTCCCTGTTCAATCCCAATGGATAAAGTACAGACTCCCTAGGAACTGACAGTTAATTGACAATCACTTATGAGTTTATTAATGAACCAGACTATTAATGAACTGGGCAAGTGCCCAGTGTGTCTTGCAAACTTGGGTAAATTTTGGATTGGAGAATGCAATTTGGATCTAAAACCAATGTGTTTTAGCCCATCCCCATCCAAATGCAGACCCTGGGGCCAACTGGACGCTAGGGTGGGTTGGGAAGGTGAGCGAGAAATGGATGTTTGGAGCAAACTCAGCACCCAGGCAGACGCTTGGAAGATCACAGGCTTGCCTCATCAACCCAGTTACTGGCTGACCAGAGAGTAGAGGGGGAAGGGTACGAGGCTGATTCTCTCCCTTTGTGCCTTCTCATATAGAAACAAAGCGAGGCAGAGACCCTGAGTGTCCACTGCTCTCATGCAGGGTCCTACAAGAGATCTCTGTGCAGGAGAGTCACTTTCAACATGTGGGCGTCCTCCCTGAAATGAGCTCACGTTCCTCCTTTGTGGGAAGCAGGTGTGGGGATGAGAGAGAAGTTAGAAGCTTACTTTCAAAGACCACAGTCCCAATAGAAGGAGAATAAAGTTCCTTCTCTGCAAACATGAAGATATGAGATTAAACTTCTTCCCTTAAGACAATGTAGTAGAATATGATAAGATGCTGCTGGGGAAGGGGCAGAGGCAGAATTGCTGACCATACTTTGTGTTACACTCTGTTTGAGGGATCCCAGAGTATTGAAAACCAGAACCCCAAATATTGAAGAGCTTATTAAGAGAGTCCTTCCAACTTTGGCTGGTCGTCCTGCAGACAAGGTGATCTGATGAACTCCTTGGGTCTAATGGGGACAGAGGAGACAAATCCAAATGACAGACCTGCTTGGGCACAGAATTCTCTTTCCTTCCAAAATAAGGAAAAATGTGCCATTGGGTTGGTCTGTCAAGCTTGGCTATTTTCCCTTAAAATTAATTCTCTTCCAGAAGATATCACAGTCCCCTAACCTGGAGCAGACTCAAGAATTTGCCAAGACCCACATGTGTCTAATCCCAGCAGTAGTTTTGTCACCAGGACTCTCTGCTTCACTCAACACCCAAAGGCCAAAGGGGGTCTGTCTTGTAAGTTAACCAGACACTGCCAATCATGCCTACCCTCCAGCAGGGAACCGGGCCCAGGACTAAGCTGTCATTCTCCACTCTCAGCATAAGTCATCATCTAATTTTACAAGCAGCTATACACTTGGAAGCCGGTCAGCTTACATAGAATGGAGCATTGAAGCACTTAAAACATGAAACTAATGAAGGTGATAATAAACAGGAGTTCAAGAATTCATTTAAAGGGAAGGGTCTGTGAAAACATTTATTCATTCTTTATTTTACTCAGCATTTGTGAAGTATAATTGTAGGCATCAAACACAGTTTATGGGGAAAAAAAAAAAGATTTATTCCCTGTGCTTAAAGGAGCTCACAGTCCAGGCATAAAGGCAGATATGTAAAGACGCAAATGTCATCTGTCATAAATCCTTTTCCACAAAAAGGTGGACATAACAAATTTTATAAAAATGTAAAATGATACACACTATAATAACAGACACGAAATGCTGTGAGGTACAGAGGGGGGATCAAGTCATTTGTAATATAACATTAGGTAGTCTCTAAATTGGAAAGATTTGGGAACATATTAAAGATGATAAGTACCTTGGCTTAATTTTTTGATAAATGACTGTTCCTAAGCCTAGATTTCTACTGTGGTATTTGTTTAGTGTGCTTATTTTTTGGTTTATTTATGGCATATTCATGGCAGCCATGGCTAGTAATGACCTCTAGCTTATGAAAATAGATCATTTATAAAGTAAACACACTTACTGGGAAACCATTGGGGACATCTCAGTCCTGTGGAAAAACACAGTTATGTGTTTACTGATAATTTACTGATAAATTTCCTGCTTCTGTAGTCAACTTGCCATGTGAAAGCATCATTCAAGCACTATTTTGGAAAATCAAACAAAAGTCCTTCTCCAAAAAGAAAGGACTGAGTTCAGGTTTTAAAATTTTTGTTTGTTTGTTTTTTGCTTTTGTTCAGTTTATCTGAGATAAAAAATTAAAGGATTTAAAAACATTTGTTTTAGGGGCGCCTCAGTGACTCAGTTAGTTGAGTGTCTTTGCTTAACTTCGCCTCAGGTCACGATCTTGTGGTTCGTGGGTTTGAGCCCTGCATCGGGCTCTGTGCTGACAGCTAGCTCAGAGCCCGGAGCCTGCTTTGGATTCTGTGTCTCCCTCTCTCTGCCCCTCCCCTACTCATGCTTTGTCTCTCTGTCTCTCTCAGAAATAAATAAAACATTTAAAAAAAGAATTGTAAAAAAACATTTCTTTTAATGTAGAATTTTAAAATCAGGGGTGCCTGGTTATCTCAGTCAGTTACGCATCTGACTCTTGGTTTCGGCTCAGGTCATGATCTCATGGTTCGTAGGTTCGACCCCTGCATCTAGCTGTGCACTGACAGCATTGAGCTTACTTGGGATCCTCTCTCCCTCTCTCTCTGCTCTTGCCTCGCTTGGTCTCTCTCTCTCTCTCAAAATAAATAAATAAATAAACATAAAAAATCACTTAGAAGTCAACATAGTTCATTTGATTTATATTATCTCTCTGGGCTAGTAGGACACATTTCCAAAACCATTCATAGAGACAGCTCCTGAATATCAATAGATTGAAGGATTTTGGAATATACTCTACTGGGTCCATTATGTTTCTTCTATTTTTACACTGGTTTCCTTTGCTTTCTTTACTGCATCTCAATTTCCAAAGCAGTCTCTTATTTTCCACCTTGCTGCCTCGTGCCTTAGGCTTCTCAGTGATACGTATGAATGCCGTGCAACCCTTTGAGTAAATGATTGTGCATGTTCATCTTGAATAGCCCAGTACAGACTGCTCCTTACAGATTATATTCAAGTATGGAACAGGTATATTTGATATAACATAGAAATTAACACAGCATAGAGTCATTAAATCTCATACTTCTGGGAGCTCATGCTGTTTAATATAATCGGTAATCACATATGGTGGACATCTCTTATTTCTTCTACTAATAGCACCCGGGTTCTTCCTTGGAGACTCACCCATTGCTAACTCAGTTCATATGACCAGGGAGTCAAGAGAATGTTACATCACAGGACCATGGTGCTTGCATCAGAAGTGAACATCTGACTCAAAAAGGGTCAGTCAGAGCCAGCACTAGGACTTTTGCAAGAACTAATGGGGTGGAGTTTCTGTTTTGGTGGGAGTAAGCTTGGAGCTCTTGGAGCCAGTCTAAGAGTGACACTGTCACAAAGAAGGCAAAGCTGAGAGATGGACAGAGAGAGAGAAAGTGACCCTGGTCCTGAGCTCCTAGATCTAGCTGGCCCTAAGTCTAGTAGAACCTCATACATTTCAGAAAAATAAATCAACAAATTATGAAATTTATTGTAGCATATTGTCCTTCTTTAAGTTCATATTTATCACATGAATTCTTATTGTGTTTTATCTGTTTCCTCCACTAAATTGTCAATGGCTGAAGATGAGAATTCCCAATTTCATGGGAAGTAACAGATGCTCAATAAATATTTCTTCAAACAAACAATTCAGAATCTATCCTTAAAGCAAAATCACACAGCTAGGGGCTCCTGGGTGGCTCAGTTTGTTAAGCGTCTGACTTTGGTGCAGGTCGTGATCTCATGGTTCGTGAGTTTGAGCCCCACACTGAGTTCTCTGCTGTCAGCACGGAGCCTGCTCTTCTGTCCCTCTCTCCCTGCCCCTCCCCCACGTGTTCTCTTCCTCTCTCTCTCAAAAATAAACATTTTGAAAAATCACACAACTAGATGTTTAGCAACATTGATAATCTCTGTTGATATGTATATATATTTTAATGTGCTTTATATATGTTAACATCTCTATTTTTTTATTTTTTTAAATATTTTTTTAAAATTTTATTTCTAGGAGAGAGAGAGAGACAGCGTGAGCAGGGGAGGGTCAGAGAGAGAGGGAGATACAACTCTGAAACAGGCTCCAGGCTCTGAGCTGGCAGTCAGCACAGAGCCCGACGCGGGGCTCGAACCCCCGAACCGCGAGATCATGACCTAAGTGAAAGTCGGACGCTTAACCGACTAAGCCACCCAGGCACCCCCTCTTTCTTTTTATAAAGGCTAGATTTTATAAACAAATTATGTTTCCATATTTCTGGACAAGAAATGGGATAGTACTCAGTTTAAAAATAATTGGGCAATAATTTGCACCATATTCTGCTTATGCAATTGCAAAAACAGATTTGTGGAAAGAAATGACACTTTCTTTATAATTAAAGTTACTATTATTATAAGCACAGACTGGACTCCTACCACAATCTAGTTCCTACCATGCCTAATCTAGTGAATTAACTGCAAGTTATGCGATATGTGATAATCCTGATAGAGAGTTTCACTTTGCTCTCCTTAAGTCTATTGGAATGGTCATGGCACACGACTAGAAATCATCTGTTATTTAACTAAATATGTATTTAACAATTTGGGATTTCCCCTATGTCCGGCTCCTGAAAAGTCTACAAATGAAGACTAGAAATACTGCTACCTGTCTCTGCTTGAATTGCTACTCTTTATCCATGGATTTCTGGATAAATAAGAATTAATAACCAAGAAAGATCAAGGACTCACAGCACATATAATTTGTCATTCAAGACAAGCAATGTTTAGAGTGGCAGGAAAAGGTAGAGGCTAATCACGAAACATTATTGGAGTGAAGGAGTGTATAATTAACCTACATTTTAGTTCCTGAGTCATGAAAGAGTTAGGTCTGAAAGGAAAAAGCCACACANTCATGATCTCGTGGTTGTGAGATCGAGCTCTGAGTCAAGCTCCACGCCGGGCAGGAAGCCTGTTTTAACATTCTCTCTCTCCCTTTTTCCTTCTACCTCCCTCTCTCTTTCTCTCAAAAATAATAAAATATTTTATGTAAAATGCTCTTGCCTATATGAACAGGAAATAAATGTAGACATATACATTGTACTCCTGAGTATTGCTGAGTATCCTCACATGCTCTGCAGTTCCAGGGATCTGTCAGTTTGGATGCTTTAAATACAATCTACCTCTCCTTTCACTGTTCTGTCAACACTTAAATGACTTGTTATAGGGTGATATGAAGTGCTATAGAAGTCCTTGAACTTCATTCAGATATTTTGAACAGCATTCACTTGCTTTTTTATGTGACTTTTATCTTTATCTGCAGAAAGTGTGTACACTTATTTTTTAAAAAATTAGAAAGACACACAAATAAAAAAGAAAACTCTACCTGCAATCCCACCACTCTCTCTCCACATTATAATGTTTCTATATCTAGATCTTCTGCATTTTAAAATTTGTCTTTTCACCTGAAACTAAATTGTGGACAGCTTTCCAAAATGCAATATTCTTTTGGATAGATTTGTGCCTATGGAATCTTCCCTTTGGCCAATTTAAGCTGAACCTTGAAGTGATTCCTTACGGCCTAAGTAGGCATGTCTAGATTTTTTTGGAGTAAGACTCTCTTGTTTTCTGCTGACTTATCAAGATCTGTTTTCCTACATATCATGGACAAAATAATTTCAAAGCTGCTCTTTGAATTTATGAGTCATTTTATAATACTGTTTCCCCAACTCAGGCTTTACCCGGATCAATAAGATTTTCCAAAGTCATTGATTCAACCAAAAGAAATCACCAGACAGTTTTACCACGGAACTCTGTCACATACCCATAATGGTATTCTGGTTCTATGAATGACTCGATTCTGTAATAATACTTGTGCCTGGCACAGTGTAAGCCAGCAATAAATCCTGAGTGAGAAACAAAGTAAAACAAGTTACGTAAGAAATTCTAAATCTACAGTGTCAATAGTGGTACCAAAGCCCCACAGGCTATTGACTGTTTTTAAATTTAAATGATGTGAGATACTAATGAAAAATTATTTAATGAGGTAACAATTTTATAAAATAACCTAAATGTGATACTGTTATTAAAAATAAACATTTTAAGATTTAATTTTTTTAATGTTTTACTTATTTTTGAGAGAGAGATAGAGGCAGCGTGAGCAGGGGAGGGTCAGAGAAGAGAGGGAGAGACAGAATCTGAAGACAGTCTCCAGGTTCTGAGCTAGCTGTCAGCATAGAGCCTGATGCGGGGCTTGAACCCATGAACCGTGAGATCATGACCTGAGCTGAAATCGGACACTTAACCGCCTGAGCCACTCAGGCGCCCCACATTTTTAAGATTTAATATGTAGCTGGCATTAAACACATATGAGACTTTACATGTACTCTCTTACTTATGTGTTTCAGAACAACTCTACGTGGCAGGTGTTTTAAATCCCATTTTACAGATGAGTTAGCAGGCACAGAGGTAAAGTAGGCTGCCTTACATCACACAGGCGGCAAATGGCAGAGGAAGTTAAGCCAAGTTTCATGTGACTCAGACACCCTTTGCATGTGGGCGTCATCCTCATCCTTACGATGCGTATGGCCTTCCACAGATGTTGGAATGTCACTACAGAGACCATTTCATTTTCATTACACTACACTTTCTGAACCTAGCAAAACAGAAAAGGCAGAAACTCTAATGTGACTTACATTTGAGTCCCACCATCGGCCTGTCCAGGGATGTCCTTCTTCAAGGTAAAAGGGATACCTCTCAGATTACGAATTCCAGAATGCAAATGGACTGATATTCAGATTTACCTGTGATTACTTGAAAACAGACTCCAATTGCCTTCTCCTTCCTTAAAGAGGATCCCTTCCCTGGCTCCGAACACATTGTCAATGAGGCGGTGTCAAAGTGACGTGAAATGAATTACTAGAACTGTATTAAAGCTAACACATATATACCTAGTTTTTAAAAGTAAAGAAAATCATGATTCAAGAGAAAATGAGCAAATTGACATAGCATGTATTATCCAACCTAGAAAATATTATGGCAGTGATAAAACCACTGCAGCATTAAAGAAACAATGTTTCTAAGGCTGTCTGATGAGTCATTGAAACAGAAGTCCAACTGGCTCTAACCTTTTAGAAGATATTTTTTTCTAAGATATTGCTAACAAGCTTATATGACTCATTCCACACCAAAGATAAACTATAAAGAGCAACCTGACTCTAAGAATAACTTCTAATATCTAGGAAGATTAACTGTGTTTCTGTTTGCTCACTAACTCCAGAGTTATTCCATCCACTGGTGGATACAGTATTTCTCCCAATTCTTCCTCCTCCTCCTCCTCCTCTTCTTCTTCTTTCTTCTTCTTCTTCTTCTTCTTCTTCTTCTTCTTCTTCTTCTTCTCCTCCTCCTTCTCCTTCTCCTTCGTCTTCACCTCCTCCTCCTCCTCCTGTTCCTTCTCCTCCTCCTCCCCCTCCTCCTCTTTATTCCCTCTCCCCTCTTCCCCCCTCCTCCCTCCTCCACCTCCTTCTTTTATGGACAATATGAACTGACCACAAATTATAGCTGTTAGCATCGCTGTAGTTGCCAAAATTTCAAAGAGGGTCTTTGGCACCTTCTCTCGGGGACCTCTCAGGCAAGTTGAGAATGGAAACATGTGAGCAGACAATCGAGATACTGTGACAAGGCCATGACAGGCCATAGTTGCTAAGGGCTCCATGGATGCACAGTGAAGGGGAACACGGACAGAGCGGTGATAAGAAAGCACTTCTTTTGAGAGATTTCAGGTAGGACGTGTGTGATCCGGGTAAAGAAAGCGATGAGGATGCTCAGGCTGAGAAGGTATCCAAATAAAGGCACAGAGGGATGACAAAGCAACCTGGAGAAACTGGAAACAGTTAAGTATGGGTAACGTGTTAAGATGCAGAGAGTGATTGTTGGGATGGGAGGTCAGTTTCTAATTTACTCAAGTAGTCTGTACCTTTGGCTGCTCACTAGGTGATGAATTAGCCTCTTTTGAATAAACATTAATAGAGCTTTGCTGTTTTGCTCATGTGTTCCTTCCTGCATCTCAGTGTGGAGTGTGTTATGCGTGTACTTGAATATTCCTTCCCACTAAGTGGTTAGCTCTGGTTCCGAGGACGGCCATATGCATCGAAGAGTGTTTCAGACTGAGGTTCATCCTCAAAGTTATGGGCAGTGCAAAAGCTGTGCCCTTAGAGGAGCACAATATCCACAAAGTTGAGATCAGTTAGGAAGCGTCCTTCAAGTCAACTGCTGAGTCAAAGGAAAGGAATGTAGAATGTGTTTCAAGCATACAGAGAGCACAAAACACCATTTAAAAAAGGATGTTTTATTAATAATAAAAAGAGAGGAATGACTGTTGGCTCTAAAAGAAAAATAAACAGGAACTGGCATGAGAAGCACTTGTAAAGCAATGGAAGTGGGAAGCCTCAGACCACATGTGGCTGAAAGCAGGCAGATCTCCGTAAAATGCAGTATTTGGAGGCTTTGTCAAGAATCAGTGAGAATGAGGACAGTATGATAGATGGTTTTAACTAGATAGAAAGGCCAATCCAACTAATCCTTATGAGGAATGGGTGGGATATAAATAATAAATAAGCAAATTGAGTTGATAGCACAACAGAAAATAAACAAGTGGATTGAAACCAAGGTAAGGTAGCTCATGAGCTCTTGAGGAGGGAAAAATATTATGACTAAAAAGATATTTGAGAGAAGCAGTGTCTGGCAATAATTGCTCTCTCTTTACAGAATGGAGATACTGGATCCAAAACATACAAGGCACTGATGGTCTCCTTTTAATGGCCTTGTTTTGATCTGACCAATTCCATATCAAAAGCTTAGGAGACAGACTAAATAGATCAAGGTTTTGGTTCCAACCTTGATTTTCTCCATGCTACTATTTATTTTTCCTTTCCACTCTGACAACCTAGATCTTTTTGTTTTTTTAACTTCTTTTTGTATGTTATCTGGGGCAAGTCACATCATCTCCTTGGGTATCGGATTCTTCCACTGTTAACAAGTAACAGTCCAGATTATCACTGAGGGTGCCTTTCAAATTCAGAATTCTATGAAATTTCATAGGATTAATAAAGTAGAATCTTATATAACTTTCCCGTGAATAAGAAAACTCCTGTTGGTTTTAACTAGGGAAGAAGAGGAGACCTAGAAGGCTTGAAGAGCACTCTCCAAGAGAGGAGTCTAGTATTGGTTTAAAATTTTTTTTTCATGGGGCACCTGAGTGGCTCAGTTGGTTGAGCATCTGGTTTCAGCTTAGATCATGATTTCATGGTTCACGAGTCCGAGCACCGCATTGGACTGTGTGCTGATAGCTCAGAGTCTGGAACCTGCTTCGGATTCTGTGCCACCCTCTCTGCTTGCCTCTCCCCCACTTGTGCTCTCTCTGTCTCTCAAAAATAAATAAACGTTAAAAAAAGTTAAAAAGCTTTTTTTCATATTTTAACATCTCTGAAGCAGGAGTGTTTCATATAACCAATGGCATTTTACAATCACAACTGACAGCATATTTTCTTTCTTAGCAGTTCATAAGATTATGGTGTTTTATACAATGGAATTTTCCTTTAACTATCAAATCTGGTTAAGGTCAGAATATATATAAGCAGATCTTTCAAAGACCTAATGCAAAAGTATTTAGATGAATCAGGAACACAAGTGGAAAGGGGACAAAGAGTCTCCAAAGTGATAGACGATTATTATCTCAGAAAATCCTCCTGGATTGTAAGACAGTTCCTTCACATCTTCTACTGTAGGTCACTCTTAACTCTGATTATTCTAAATAAGGCTCAGGGTTTTGTTGGTTGATGCTTTTACTGGATTAATATTATGTACTATTATTATATTTATCATCATTATTATTAATCTAGACAAGTGTTTTTTAAACTATGGCCTGCAACCTATTTGTGGATTACATAGTCAATATAGTAGGTTGCCATACTCTTTTAACAAATAAAGCAGGGGCACCTGGGTGGCTCAGTCGGTTAAGCATCCAAGTTTGCTCAGGTCATGATCTCATGGTTCGTCGGTTCGAGACCCGCCATCGAGCTCTGTGCTGACAGCTCAGAGCCTGGAGCCTGCTTTGGAGTCTGTGTCTCCCTCTGTCTCTGCCCCTCCCCCACTTGCGTTCTGTCTCTCTCTATCTCAAAAATAAACAAACATTAAAAAAAACAAATAAAGCAGCATAGACTAAAATAGAGGCTCATAGTATATCCCATATTTTGAGTATATAGTATCCTGAGACTTTTTTTCAGATGTATTTACTTATAATCATACATACATGTATTCACATATGTGATTACTAGTTCTTAGTTTGAAATGTATTTCTATTGCAGATTGTGGTCAGAAAAGACCTAAAAATGCTATTGTAGAGCCAGACTTAGAGGTGGTCACAGTTGTTGTACACAGCTTGCAGTGTGAACAGCCAACAGAGAGATGCTGAATTCGAGCAGTGTTTTTGGCCCTCATGAGCAGCATGTCCATACTCCCACCAATCACATACTTGCCAAAATAAAATGGTACTTTGGATGGGCTTGAAGTAGCAACTCATAAATAAATCTTTGGTAAATCCATGCTCTTTACAAGCCATCCTTATTACCAGCCTTGTTCAAGAGCTTTTCTGCTTGATGGCTCCCTCTCTGTTTATTTAACTGGTACAATTATAGGTATTTATGACAAAAAAGTATCCCAACTGACCTTTGACAGTTGGTGACAACATTTATTTCTCCTATAAGGAAATGCCTAAGGGAGACTTTGCCTTGGAATTTTGACTTATACACTTAATACCTCTTAGGCAGTACCTCCACATAAGGAATGTATTATTTGAGGAAGTGGATACTGTTAAAGACCTTTCCTTCCAGATTACTCAGAACCATAAATAGCCAGGACCCCCTTCCAGGCATATAGATTCACTCGGTGTTTCCTATATTGCCTGGAGTTTCTGCTCTCACTTCCATTACAAGCATCCTTCCTGTATGTCATAGCAGGGGGTTCCTACAAAAGAGGAAATGAAACCAGCATCTGCAATAATGAAAGTGAGAAAGTATTGATTTTTTTTCTCCTAGAATCTCTACTGGTAGTTGAGTCAGCATCTTCCCTAAAGGATATTCTTAGTTTAGCTGTTCAGATGGACAGACATTCTAATGCAGGCTCTCTGTGGGAGATCCAGGAGATCTCAGATCTTAGATCTCCTCCTGCAACCATTTCATTTTACAAATAAGGAAACTGAGGCCTAGACAAGCCAGTGGCTAGCCCACAGTCAGAAAGCGTGTTACTAGCAGACCTCAGATGGCTAAATTGTCCAGCAAATTAGTTAGGTTACTTTCACTTACTATATTTAGACTGCTTCTCCAGGATACCTTAAATCTTTGGGAGAGGCCTAATACCTGGCTTATGCATTTTAAATTTATTATTGAGTCTCCAATGGGAAGCTTCTCCTTTTCTAGAAATTCATGCCAGACAGTTAAAATTAATAAATTCTAATAAATTTGATGTCATATAATCTGATTTTAAATTCCTTGCTATTTTTTTTTCATGTACTTGAGAAGCAGAGAAATAAAAGCTGTGCTTTCCTTCACAAGATATCTCTGAGGAAGATCAGTAGTGAGCAGATTTCCCTGTGGCGTATACATCTATAATAGCAATTTTCTTTGTCCATTGGGATGCTGTGAAGTAATATTATCTTCCCTTTTCAATGAATATAAAAACAATCTACCTGGTTTGAATATAAGGATTGAGTTGCCACTACTTCAAAAGAAGCCAAAGAAATTTATTTATAAGTTGGGGAATATATGGGGCGCCCGGGTGGCTTAGTCGGTTAAGCGTCCGACTTTCGCTCAGGTCATATCTCGCTGTTAGTGGGTTCGAGCCCCGCGTCGGGCTCTGTGCTGACTGCCAGCTCAGAGCCTGGAGCCTGTTTCAGAGTCTGTCACTCCCTCTCTCTCTGACCCTCCCCTGCTCATGCTGTCTCTCTCTCTCTCCTAGAAATAAATAAATCATTAAAAAAAAAAAATAAGTTGGGGAATATGGAAGATTCAGAAAAAGAGTGCCCTTTAAAAATGATTGCAAGTTGACCCTTGAATGACACTTGTTTGAGCTGCAGGGGTCCTCTTATATGCAGATTTTTTCCAATAGAGAACAGAACTGTAAATGTATTTTCTCTTCCTTATTCTTTTCTTTCTTTCTTTCTTTCTTTCTTTTTACATTTTTTAATGTTTATTTCTTTTTGAGAGAGAGAGACAGACAGAGAGACAGAGTACAGGAGGGGGAGGGACAGAGAGAGAGGGAAACACAGAATCCAACCAAGGCTCTAGGTTCTGAGCTGTCAGCACAGAGCCCGATGCAGAGCTCAAACTCAGGAACCCTGAGATCATGACCTGAGCTGAAGTCAGACACCTAACCGACTGAGTCACCCAGGTGCCCCCCCTTATGATTTTCTTAATAACATTTGCTTTTCTCTAGCTCACTTTATTGTAAGAATACAGTATGTGATACATATATCATACAAAATGTGTGTTAATAGACTGCTTATATTATTGTTAAGGTTTCTGGTCAACAGTAGGCAGACAGTTGTAAAAAACAGTAGTGTTGGGCAATACACAAATTTTTGACTGTTCAGGGGACCAGCAACCCTTACTCCTGAGTTGTTTAGGAGTCCACTGTATTTCGAATGAGAAAACGAATACAGAGTTTAAAGTAAGTAGGATGAGCAAGAGAGAAAGAACTTTCTGACATCTGAGTAAGCAAAACAACCTCAGATGTCTTTGATTAGTGTGTTTTCACAGAGTTTGCTGTCAGGAACATTTCCATCTAAATTAATTCTGTTTTTTAGTTCATATCTTTGCAAAATACATTTCGCTAGAAAAATGACTTGTTTTTAGTAGTATGGTTAAAACTAACTGACAAAATGAGATATTAAGGAAAACTTTAACAACCATCTGATAAAAGAACAATTATATTCCAAATACCAAAATTTTAAAAATGCCAAAATTAGATAAATTCATAAAATAAGTGGAAAATATGAATATACCAGTGTGTACAATGGTCAATAGATATGCACATTGAAGGGCATCCATTCAATGCATTACATAATAATTGAACTGTTAAAAGAGATTATCTAGCAAGGCAAAGTAAATATTTATGCTACATCAAGCAGAGAGGTGACAAACTTGCATATACAAAATGACTAAAGTTATATAATTCCTCCATCTTATCACTCTGTGTAGAAAAAAAGTTATTTAAATGGTAGTTCCTGAAAGATTTTAACCTTTTTTAAAATTTTTACTGATTTTTTTTCACATTTTTATTTAAATTCTAGTCAGTTACTATGAAGTGCAATATTGGTTTCCGAGTAGAATTCAGTGATTCATCACTTACATACAACACCCAGTGCTCATCCCAACACGTAGTACCATCACACATCCAGTATATCCCCCACCCACTTCCCTCTGCCAACCCTCAGTTTGTTCTCTATCATTATATAGAATGTGTATATATATACCACATCTTCTTTATCCATTCATCAGTCAATGGACATTTGGGCTCTCTCCATAGCTTGGATATTGTTGATAGTGCTGCTATAAACATCAGGGTGCATATACCCCTCCATATCTGTAATTTTGCATGAGAGATTTAAATATTAATAGCAGGTATCTTTGGCAATATATTTTAAATGTTTTAAATATTCTATTCATTTTTAAGAGAGAGACACACGGAACTCGAAGCAGGCTCCAGGCTCTGAGCTGTCAGCACAGAGCCTGATGTGGGGTTCAAACCCACGAACTGTGAGATCATGACCTGAGCTGAAGTCAGATGCTCAACTGGCTGAGCCATCCTGGCACCCCATTAATATTTTTGAGATACTTGTTTCCTTTTTGAAATTTCATAAAATAACCATGAATTTGCATTTTGAGAGTAAAAAATAAATGCGTTTTCCTTTGGCAGGGGGAATCTGCCCTCCCTTTCCATAAATATGGTTTTTACTGTCAAGTTTGTGTTTAGTAAAGCTTTAACAATTGCCTAGGATTTCCTCAATTCATGTTCAAAGTACTTCATTTTTCCTGAATTCAACTGGCAGTCTCTGTTAACAAGATCATAGATGAGAATACAAAGTGAAGTAAAAACAACTGTGACAAGGCACCTGCGTGGCTCAGTAGGTTAAGTAAGGGTCTGACTCTTGGTTTCAGCTCAAGTCATGATCTCATGGTTTGTGAGTTCGAGCCCCAAATCCCATTATGCACTGCCAGTGTGGAGCCTTCTTGGTATTCTCTCTCTCTGTCCCTCCCCTGCTCACATGCTCTCTCTCTCAAAATAAATAAATAAACTTAAAAAACAAACAAACGAAAACAGTGAGCATCCAAATGATGTCACAATGTTCACAACAGACTGACAAATCTGTCACACGGAAATTCAGGTGTCTTGCCCTGTACTGACTCTGAGCCTATTTCCTGGTACCTTATCCATAATTTTTATACACATAGCTATTTGAATTCCAAGCTTACAAGATTCGAGACACATCTGAAGGAGGCTGGGGGTGTGGAGCAGCTGCTGACAGCCTAGCACCAAGGAAAGTGACAGAAAGCTATAAAATGAAAATTAAGGAGACCACCTTTAAACATTCAGTTGATTGAGAGATTGAGCAGAGGGGGCAAAGAAATTTCTATCTTTCTGCAGGACCCAGATCATCCCTATATAGTTGTAGAGAAAGATAACTGGATTTTATAATAAGAACTGAATTTTATAATTGACACTGAGTCATAAAGGAAAGGCAAAACGATAACCAGAATATACTCTTGAAGAAAGAGAAGAATATATTACGTTTGTTAAATACAATTTCCACATAAAACAATTACAACAAAATATTCCTGTGGTTCCAGGGGATAAATTGCCAACTATATTGAATGACTCATCCCCAGATGTTTCAGCATAATTTATTGGTATTGTAATCTTTTAACCTTTTGCTTACTTTTCTCATTACTTGAGAACACTTGCTTCTTGGTTACTGTAAGCCCAATATTAGGACCATTATGTTAATAGTCCTCTATAGAATGATACCATACAGACAAGAGGTAGCAGTGTGTACGGACAAGAATGCGGCTAAGTTGTGCCATCCTTGCTTTTTATGGGTGTTCATCCCAGTATCCACTGTAGGCTAATAAATGTCTTAGCCTAGTAAATCAGCAAATTATTCTTGTGCAGCGAGTTCTTTTGGTGCGCTGTGTAACTTGCTCTGTGACTCCCTTGGGTACAACCAGCTGCTTGCAAAGAGACATAAACTGGTTGCCAGAGCTTGGCCTTAAGAGATAAAATCGGGGAACCAGGATCCCAGGAGATGGTAACGACACTGACAAATCGCTGACTCAGAATGCCCAAATTCTTCATGATTACGGAATAAGTCCTCCTCAAAAGGAATAATTCAGTTGGGCGTATTCTATGCTTATTTGTTTGATGAATGTTCCCCTTCCTACTTTTGCTCCCCGATTGAAGTACTCAAATTTTTCTATTGTGAAAGTTTCACTTTTGCTGATGCCAATCCCCTTCTTCCCCTTCTCTCAGAATTTCCATTTCCCTAATATTTTAGTCTGGAGGTGGTTCTGCTCACTCCCCGCCTCCCACAGACCTTGGCCCCAGCCTGAGGCTGGTGGGTGGAACTCTGTGTCAGGGACTGTCTGGGTCAAAAGTGATGGCGACGCTGATGGCGCTGACGCTCTGCTGCTGAGACAGCCTTGGACTCCAGCTGCATGGCCAGTGGATAAAGGGCTCATTCAGCGCCCCCTCTCTTTCTCCTCACAGGATAAGGGATCACAGAAGTTTCTTTCTGTGTCTCTGTCTTTTACGCAGCCATCGCAGCCCAACGTCGCCTTCCCTATGCTTTCAGCTTTCCAGAGGAAACACAGGAAGTTTAGGGGACTCATCATTTGTGTCTAGAAACTACTCAGAATTTTACATCTAAAAAAAGTCTCCTCTAAATCAAAATATTCTGGATCCCCTCCTGTCACGTCCCACTCAATTTCCACTGGAATTTTGTCTAGTGATTTCCACTCCCACTTCGCTTGGAGCCAAAGTCAGCGTCCCTCAGTTACTTGTTAACGGGGCTATTTCCCTTCAACAGACTATTTCGGCTCAGCTTCCCTTTGTTTCCATTTCTCTTTTTCTCTCTCCCTCCCCTATCTTTATGTGCTTCCTTTTTTGACCTTATACTAATTCTGCCCCCTCCCCTCCTGGTTTCTTTCCCTATCATGCTTCACCTTTCCCCTGGTGCACTTTCTTTTGCCTCCTTCCTCTCCCATGCCTGCCATTCCCTTCCTCATCCTAATTCTTTCCCTTGCTCCTTTTAGTAATTTCTGCCCATGATCCTTATCTTTTCTGTCCTTCATGCTCTGTTTGTCTTCCTTTCCCTCTTCTGATAAACTGAATCTGGTGAGAAGAAAAGACATTTCCTGCTCATGAAACTTTGCCAGTCCACTTTTTAACACAAATAAGCACTGCCAGTAGAATTGCTTAACATTAATGAAAAATAAATATTTGCAGAAAGATAGGAAGCAGGACAAAAAGTACTTATTTGCTACGGGGGAAGTTCAAATGTGATACTGTGAACTCAAAAGGAGACATTTCTTTTAATAGTTCAGGAGCCAGAGTTGGCAAACTCAGTGTTAATATGCCTACGGTCTATTGCCAAGTCAGTCCTATTGAGTATTTTCTTCTAATAGTATTCAATTTATCACTTTCCCATACATGTTTGTTTTTCTAATTATTAGTTTTCTTAATAATAGCATACATATATTGTAATATGTTTAAATGCAAAAGGATATGTCATGAAAAGTTATTCTCCTATCTGCCAAAACCCCAGTTCACTTTCCCAGATGCAACCACAGTTTAGGATATACAAGAAATCTCCATCCATAAATAGTTATGTGTATATTATGTATATGTAACTGTATTGCTATAATCATTATTCCCCTATTTTTACACAAATGGAAGCATACTATGCATATTATAACTTACCTCATTAGCTAAGCAATATATAATAAATTCCAGTAAGTACTTACAAATCTATTTCATCCTTTTTCACTGTCTCACAGAACTCCGTTTTATTAATATTCCATAACTGAGCAGTTCTCAAATTCTTTGGTCTCATATTAATCGTTACACTCTTAAAAATTACTTAAGGGCTCAAAGATTTCTTCTTATTTATATAGATACTTATGTAAAACTTACTATAGATAAATGCCTATATATTAGAAATCAATTTTTAGAAAAAATTTAAACATATGTTAATTAATTACAATGACACTTATAAGCCCACTGCATATTAACATAAATATATTTGGTGAAAATTAATTATATTTTCCAGACATAATGTGAAAAAATGGCATTGTTTTATAATTTTGTAAATCTCTTTGATAGTTGGCCTAATTGAAGAGAAACGGATTCTCACATTTGCTTTTGCATTCAATTTGTTGCAAAATTTTGTGTTGGTTTAAATATATTAAGAAAATCTGGCCTCACATAGATATGTAGTTGGAAAAGAAAGGGGTATTTTGATAGTGTTTTCAGATAATTGTGAATATTCTCTGCACAAAAAAATCAAAGAAGGAGTAGTATCTTAAAGGTTAGTTACAATATAGAATCTGAAATCACATAAATAAACTTTCCCTAGTTGGTTATATTAAAATCTATTGGTCTCTTACACTTTGAATGGATCCTTTGTCTCTGCATGTTTTATAGCATCATGCATTAACCATTTGGAAAATAGGATTTAATGAGTTAGGCAGATCTCCCAAATATTGGTCTATTTTATTATGTCATATCACAAAACACTATTTATTAATATCACCACCGATCTCCCCACAAAAGTCCATAAATATTGAGAATGTTTCAAGTTTCTGGGGGCTCCCCAAATTCTGAAAGCTCAAATTTTACCACTGACAATTAATGTGGTCTGTTGTTTTCTTTGAAGTTGTTTTCTTTGAAGTGGTAAGTCCACTTCTTATTTTTGAGAAAGTATCTCCCCAATACCCAATTCTGAATAACTACAGTTTGCCTGTCAGTTTTTCAAGTAAAAGCGTTCCATTAAAGTTCAGCTTGCAACTCAAACATTTGTATAAGTGCTTTTCCTTGAGCCAACCTCTATACTTCTGTATCCAACAATTCTTCTGGCATGCTTCTCATTTTGTCACACAGAATATTCAAAGACAAGTACTCAAGGGGCAAGATTTAATGAAATTGGTAATTTGTACTGCTTCATCAAGGACATTCTTAAGTAAAATGGACTGGTCTTTTTTTTTTTTTTTTAAATGGACGCATACAGTGGTAAAGAATATAATGGCTACCAGTAGAGTTTGGTGCCACTGCCTTGATTCATGCTAAGGCACGAGCAGTTTTACCCACCATTGCTTTTATACCATCAATACCAATGTCAAACCAGTGAAAAAGATAAATAATGTTTCAGCATTGTTAAGAAAATAGTTTTGACCTCACAGTCAATCCCAAGGGTCTATGGATTACATTTTGAGAATTGCTGTTATTACTTATTTAAGCACCTTGTTGGACATTTAGATTGTTTCTAATGCTAATACAAACATTTTTTGTACCATATCCTCAAATCAATCTTCCTTGATTTTCCAATTGTAAAATGATTTAAGTTTCAAGGGTATTAAAGGGCTAAAATTCTCTTATTTTCTGCCTCTCTTACTACAAGTATGAGATCCTATTAAAATGAAGATCATCCAGCCTTTACTGTTAAAATAACACTCTTAAGTATATGAAGATGTCAGTTGACCTGCATTCTGAGATTCATGGACAGAGAAATCTTTATTCTATAAATTCTGTATAAAAGAAAAAAACAGGAATTTTAATAGAATTGTGCTGTTCCTTATTATTTAGGTTCTTTGGAAATTTTCATATATAATAAAAAATGGGAATTGACTTAGACTGCTTTTTATTTGGGAATACTGGATTAACACAGAATCTAAATAATTTAAGCACTCAAAGTTATTTTCTGAGGAACCTACTATATTCAGTACATAGTACTAATACTTGGCACTGCGGTGACACTAAACATGTATTAAGGACAGATTCTGACTGCAAGATTACCAACGGTGGTTGAAAAGCTTTTGCCCAGTGAACAGCAAAGACCACATCCTGTTCTCAGTTTAAGAATGTAGAATAGATTGGGATAAGGCAGTGCAATTATGTGGTCTTTCATCTTACTAATAATTAGGATGATTGGACAGCCCTGGGGTTATTCTGGTTGTCTCAGCATAATTATTAATAGCATCTCCTTTTGGAGCACCTGGAAAGCTCAGTCAGTTAAGCATCAAACTCTTGATATCGGCTCAGGTTGTGATCTTGCCATCATGAGATCAAGCTCCGCATCTGGCTCTGTGCTGGAAGAGTGGAGCCTGCTTGGGATTCTCTCTCCCTCTCTGCTCCTCCCTCATCCATGCTCGCTCGCTCTCTCTCTCTCTCACTCTCTCTCTCTCAAAATAAATATTTTAAAAAATAGGACTTCCTTTTACTCTCAGAAGTGTCAGTGTTTGAGTAATAGATTACATAGTCATGAACTAATAGTGGACTTAAAGTTTCCCTCAAAGTTTCATCCTATTATTATACCTTTGCTATAAGCCACCAAGGACCTTCGGCAGAAAACTAACATTTATTGAGCACTCAGTATATGCTCCATATGCTTTTTAGACACATTTCATTCTATTTTCACAACGATCACATCAGAGTATTAGATCCTCATTTTACAGATGAGGAATGAAACTCAGAAAGTGTAATAACTTGACCAAGACTACAAACAAGTCTGTGGTTCTGTGGTTCAAACTGGGATTTGAAGCCTTCTGTCTGACTTCAAAATCTATGTTTTTTCCCCTATGTTTTTTCAAAGTGGCCTTCATGAGACCAGCATCAAAATCATCTGGGTGCTGATTTTGAATGTGGATTCCTAATCCTCACTCCAAAGCTCCCAAACTGAATCTTCCACAGTAGGGCCTGGATATCTGCTCTTTAAATAAGCTCTCAGGATTGAGATTCTCATGGATTGGAACATAGAAGGGCCACTCTTTTATATTATACCATCTTCAGAGTTCAGCTGTCAATTATTTCTTCAAACAAAAGATACTTTTCTAATATTCAAATAAAGTAATGAATTAGTGGGGTCCAAAAGTAATAACACAGATACTTTGTTCAAGCTCTGATTTCCTTACACAATAACCAGGTATATATGTTGGCTACTTTATACAGTTGATCCTTTATGATGATTGAATCAACCATTCATTCTCTCTGTGAATGGCCTCCCTTTCCAAAAGGTTTTCCTAGGCTTCTCTCAGAGTTACATGGGAGCTTTTTCTGTGAAAAAAAAATTTTTTGTGTGTTTACATTGCAATTTCAGCAGTATTAATTGTGGTTATATAGTCTCTGAACTTCAGCAAAGAGCTTTGGGGTAAGTTATTTTTTCTGATTTTTGATAAACTATAACTAGAATCCAATTTATTTGGTATTCATTGCAATAGAATCATTTAATAGATCTTACTAAATTTATCTGAGATGCATTGCTCAATGCCAGCTGAATACGTAAAATTCACATATTTTAATGGTAGAGAATGATAGAGATTAATTCCTCATGATGTGACATCCACAACATACTCCTGGTTTATCATTTAATGGGTTTGAAAGGCATATTTTCTTAAGCTTGCCACACTCCTGAATTTGCAAAAATGATGTTAGTGGTTACCTTCTACAGTTTCTCATCTGTGAGAATATTTGAAATGTCCTAGATCGCTGATGCTCTTGGAAAGTTCCCTTTGTGTTACGCAATACACCTCTAGGTCTCATTGCATGGGTTAGCCAAGGCCATGCTGTGATAGAAGCACTTGCCTGGGAGAAAAGACTAAGCCAGTACCAAGTCAATCTCCTCATTAAAGCTTGGAAGTGTTGCTAGAGCAAAACAAATGTTGAGGGAAGGTGAGAAAACTCAATCCAATCTGGGTCAGACTCAGTGGTCAAAGGGAAGACAGATCTGAGAGGTTTTGGGGGGGCCATCTTTCTGGCCTTTGAGGTATTTGGATCCAGCTGGCCATGATATGAATGTCCAGTTAATCCTGGAAGCCCAGGATGAGACCAGTAAGGGAGGCAAGAAAGGTCCAGTTCAAAGGAAAATGGTTACATAGAAGTCAGGTAAGAAGTCATCTAGGACTAAAGAGTTAAAGAAGGTAACTAAGCATCAGAGACTTAGAAGATGGACCAGGCAAATAGAGTTGCCATGCTCATAAAGTTTAAGGAAGGCTGTGGCTCAGGGATCACAAGGGCATTTGGGTTCAGTTTAATCAGAGAAAACACTGCTTCCAGACCCCACTCACTAATAAGCAGGATTGGGGAGCAGCCCTAATGCAACAGCTCACTGGCTCTCATTGGCCTGGGGCCTTGGTTGGTCTGAGTTTAGAGGTAACACTATCATTAATAGCCATTAATTCATTTGCGTGTTTTATTTTATTTTTTTATTTATTTTATTTTTTTAAATGTTTTTATTTATTTCTAGGAGAGAGAGAGAGAGAGACAGCGTGAGCAGGGGAGGATCAGAGAGAGAGGGAGTCACAGACTGAAACAGGCTGCAGGCTCTGAGCTGGCAGTCAGCACAAAGCCCGACGCGGGGCTCGAACCCACGAACCGTGAGATCATGACCTAAGCGAAAGTCGGACCCTTAACCGACTAAGCCACCCAGGCGCCCCACATTTGTGTGTTTTAATATAATCTCACAGCTGATGCCTTTGTCTTAGGCCATTATCAATATCCTACTTAGATTCATCATCAGTGATGCTAAATGGGAGTCTTGTTGAATGCTTTACTGAAGATGTAAGAGCTATTATACCCAATGGTGATATCCTGAACCACCTGTAAAGGTGGACCTTAATTTATTGCAAGCCAGCTCCAATTGATATTTTGATGCTTCAAAGCTTCTCTGATTCATCTCGCTATTAGAATAAGAATGTATATTTGATTTGTAGGAGTCTAGATTGATTCCTGTCATACTGGGAGGCAAGAGCAGTGAGAGCCTCTTGAAATACTAGCATGATTTCTTTCCTAGAATGCATCATTTATGAGCAAGGCATTTATACTGATGGCTTGTGAACAGTTTTAATTCTGACACATTCATATTTTATCTTGGCCACAGTATATGCAGGACATCTGAAAGCTATTAAAAGAAGAAAAAAATTTAGCCAGAATCAGTGTCTTAAAATCTGAAGTAGAATCTGAGAAAAATATAAAGGTGCAGGAATGTAGCAATGCCATAGAAACTGATTAAGAATTATTAGACAAGAACCTATACTGACTTTGCAGGACTGGAGAATTTTCTTAATTATGAGGCAAAATCACATCAGGTTTTCTTGTTCCATCCCTCACATTAACAGTTCATGACTCTGCACATACAGAAGTGGTGCTTGGAGATTCCTGGCATGAATTCTGTAGTTGTCTCAGTTGAGTTTCAGAAATGTGTCCCATGGAAACTGACCTGGGTTGACAGTATGATGCTGTATAATATGAACATGAATGGATTCTGAAAGTGTGAGCCTGCCTGGTAAGGATGCCAGTACCGAACATGCTTCATTACACTTTGAAAAGGATAAGTCAGTCTTGGAGACTTATGTATGTGGACACTTTCTGTCCAGCCTTAAATAAAAACATACATATGAAACCCAAAGGTGAAATGGATCCTTTTGAGTCTGCTCTTACACTCTACTCATTTTTGAGAGGATTGCTAAATACTGCAAAGAACCATGAGCAGAGCAATGTGAGCTCCTGATATTGTTATATATATATATATATTATGTTTGAGAAAGTGCAAGTGGGATAGGGGCATGGAGATGGGGACAGAGAATCCAAAGCAAGCTCTGCTCTGACAGACTGACATCAATAAGCCCATGGAACTCATGAACCACAAGATCATGACCTAAGCTGAAGTTGGACACTCAACCAACTGAGCCACCCAGGTGCCCCTGAGTCCCTACTGTTGTGAGTAAAGCTACAGGCCTGTCTTCTCCAAGAGCCAGGGTCCAGGTGTGACAGCAGGAAAGACAATAAGGTGCTGTTCCCAAGGTCACCAGGAAGAGTATCCTAAAAGGAACTCCTCCTAAGGTGCCAGGTATGGATATTTCAGCTACTCCTACCTAAGGGTTACTGGGACTGGAAAAATATAGATTAGTGATTCTTCATACATCCCAGCAACTGCTGAAGGTGTCTGATATTTCTGTTCCCACTAACATAGACAGACACAATTTTGAAAAAGCATCCTTCTTGCATTTCATAAGACTGCATGGAGGACATCATATAATCTAGTTATACTGGTTTACTGTTGTTATTATACTCTGTGAAACAAAGGAAACCTCATTCAAAATAGAGTCAGGAAACTAAGAAGAGAGAGAGAGAGCTCTCAAGCTACCAGTTCTGGCAGCTTAATAGTCCTGCAGGAAGAAGGAAGCTTTCCTCTCAGCCAGGAAACAGCAAGCTGGCCTAGCCTATAGCCAATGAGAAGCCACCACCACTTCCAACTCTCATCTTCCTCTAATAAACTTTTGTTCAAAACAACCTGTGCCAACTTTCTCCTTTCCTCTCTATAAACGGTTGCTCTCCTCCTTTGTTCTCTGCACTTACCTATGTTTTGCCATAGTTTGCAAGTCCCAAGTTGCAATTCTGCTATTTCTGAGTTTGCTGTGCTACCAGGTCAACTACCACCATGTCTCTGATGGAGGCCGAGAGGACCATCATCATGTAGATGTGGAGTAAGATCTATACCCAGGAGAATCCCATGGATGCTGAGGCCCTGGAGATGCTCCTCCCCAGCTATCCCTGCTCCAGGCACTTCGACCTGCAGCCAGCTGGATGCAGCTGTGTACAAAGGATTCCAAGGTGGGGGCCACCAAGGGCAACAGAGTCAATGGTATGCCAACATGGCGGACTTCCTGTCCAAGATGAGGGAGCTGAAGGTCTACATCCTGCAGGTGAATCCAATCAACTTTAAGCTCCTGTCCCACTCTCTGCTAGCCATGGTCACCTTGTACTTCCCTGAGATTTTGTGGCCAACTGCTCATGCTGCCTGGGACAAGTTCCTGTCCATCAAGTCCTGTGTCCTGAATAAGAAGTAGCTCTGAAGGCAGGCTGCGACCCCTCCACTGATATAGGGAGTCTCCCAAACTCCCCAGCTCTCCTGTGACAACCAATAAATAAATCAATTTCCAAAAAATAAATAAAATACAGCAAGTTCATTTGCTGCTTGACAAACTTTGTTGTTTAATTTTTAAGCTGGACAGCTCCATCTATTTTCCTACAGTTGTATCTTTCATGAATGAGTGTGGGTTTCACCAAGCACAGCTCTGCTTCAGAGCTAACGTTTTAAAAGAAAACAGTCATAGATTATCATTATTGTTTTAAAATGGTTGTTGGACATCCTGAAGTAAAGTAACCTGCAGTCAACTGTGCTGTCCTATCTGTTTAAGTATTCCAAAAAGTGGATATGAATCTTTCTAAGAACATGACTCATATCCTTGAATCCTCAGAATATGGATTCATTAGACAGCCAAACCCAAGCAACAAGCAACAATGAAGATGTATGTGGTCAGCTTGCTAAGGAGAATGATTGTTCTCCATTGGGGAATTAATCTGCCTTTTCTTCTGTTGAAAAAGATCACATTTCAGTCCCAAAAGTGGGATCAAGGATTGATCAAGGATTTCTCCTCCCTGACCCCTCCCCTACCAACCCAGATGGACTTTGATGGTTTAGCAAATTGAATGCAACTTTAGAGATTGCTTATTTTAAAAACTTGATTTAATTTGTAAAAAATACAAAGAAAGTAGCTAGTTGCAAAGTAGTTGAGAAGCAGGTAAAATTGGAACTTACTTTGCCAGTTGCCTCATGTCTAAGCAAAAGCCCAAAGAACCAGTTGGATACCAGTAAGCCTCCTGCAAAATTAACCTCCATTTAACTCTTTTTTTTTTTTTAATCTTAATGCTCTATGCAGGTCAATATCTGCTCACACATTAACTGAGGAATAGATCGGATCAAAGTGCCTCTAATTAGCACAGATTTTTTGAGAACTTAAATTTCACCAGTTCAACTCATAAGATGCCTTAGTATATAAGTACTGAATAAATCTGCTAGATATTCGAAGACGGCACCACAGGGAAAGATGTTTGTAACAAATACACACTTAGTTGTTTTCTACCTCACTTAAATAGAAATGCAATAAAACCACATTCTTAACTTGAATACACTGAAAGATTTGAACTGAAAGTCATATATTACAGGTGGTTCATCAAGGTATATATACTTGAACAACGGTCATCTAAGGAGGTCAGAGCATCTGGAAAACGGGAGAGCATTATATAAAGAAAGTTTAAAACAGAAGTTCATTTTAACATTAAGAACATATCACACTATATGGGTTACAACCCCAACTAAAACTGCGTCCTGAGGAACCATGTCTTTTTCCTGTTTGGATCCTGGACCCTGGCACAGTGTCTGCCTAGCACATGTCAGATGCCCAACAAATGCTTGCAGAGAGAACTGTAAGTAAATACCGTAGAGTTCCCTTGGCACCACCCCCATGAGTGTAAGTAAACTCATTACCTGAGGCAGGCATGAGGCAACTCAGACTGCTGGTGTTTTGCTGTTATTCTGAGTCATTTCAATATCCTAATTTTCTCAATGTTTACCTTAAAACAACAAGGGCAGTGATACCACTAAGCTGATGCAGAGAATGGTGTAAAAAGAGACACAATACTTTAAATGGCTGTTGAGTTTTATCAGACAGACTCATATCATTAGTGTTAGGAGAACCCTCACCATCAACTAGTACATTTTTAAACCTCTGCCAAAACTCTTCTAAATAACAGAGAACTCTGTACAGTTCATTCCAATTTGGGCATAACTCTGATCATTATAAAGATCCTCCTCATTTTGAACTGGAATTTGCCTCCTGTAAATTCAATGCTTTGGTCCTTTATCAAAGACTTCTAACTCCAAAAGGATCCTTTTGAGCATTTTTTTAAAATTTAAATTTTATGTTTTAATTTTAATATGTTTTGTAATGTTTAATAATTTTTATTTTAGCATAGTTGACACATGATACTATATTTGTGTCAGGGGTACAACACAGTGATTTGACAATTATATACACTACTAAATGCTCACCATGATAAGTGCAGTTACCATCTGTCACCATACAAAGTTATTATAATATTTCTGCCTATATTCCTTATGCTATACTTTTCATCATTGTCATTTACTTATTTTATAACCAGAAGTTTATACCTCATGATCCCCTTCGCCCATTATACCTAACTCCCCAACTTCCCCTCTGGCAATCACCATTTTGTTCTGAGTCCAGTTCTATTTTGTTGTTATTATTCGCTTGTTTGTTCATCTGTTTTGTTTCTTAGATCGTACATACAAGTGAAACCATATGGTATTTGTCTTTCTCTGACTTATTTCACTCAGCACGATACAGTCTAGGTCTATCCATGATGGCAACATTTCATCTTTTTATGGCTGAGTAATATTCCCTTGTGTATATATACCATATCTTCTTTATTCATCATCTGTTGGTAGACACTAAGGTTTCTTCCATATCTTGGCTATTGTAAATAATGCTGCAATAAACATAGGGGTGCATATACCTTTTTGTTTTCATTTTCTTTGGGTAAATATCAAGAAGTGTAATTGCTGGATTGTATGGTACTTTTATTTTTAACTTTTGAAAAAATTTTCAAGAACAGCTACACTAATTTACATTCCCACCAGGAGGGGCATGAAGATTCACTTTTTTCCACATCTTCACCAACCCTTGTTATTTTTTGGCTTTTTGATTCTAGCCATTCTGACAGGTGTGAGATGATATCTCACTGTGGTTTTGACTTGCTTTTTCCTGATGACTAGTGATGTTGAGCAACTTTTCATGTGTCTGTTGGCTGTCTATATATCTTCTTTGGAAAAATGTTGATTCAGATCCTCTCCCCATTTTTTTAACCAGATTATTTGATTTTGTGTGTGTGTTGAGTTGTATGAACTCATTGTATATTTTGGATATTAACCCCTTATCAGCTGATCATTTGCAAATATCTTCCCCCATTCAGCAGGTTGCCTTTTGGCTTTGTTGATGGCTTCCTTTAGTGTGCAACAACTTTTTAGTTTGATGTAGTTAGTCCCGATAGTTCATTTTTGCTTTTGTTTCCCTTGTCTGGGGAGACATCTCCAGAAAAGCACACTGCTAAGGCCAATGCCCATGAATTTACTGCCTATGTCTTCTTTTAGGAGTTTTATGGTCTCCAGTCTTACATTTAGGCTCTAATCCATTTTGATTTTACTTCTGTGTAAGGTGTAAGCTGCAGGTAGCTGTCCAGGTTTTCTAATACCACTTTATTGAAGATATTGTCTTTTCTCCATTGTATATATTCTTGCCTCCTCTGTCATAGGTTAACTGAACATATAAGCATGGGTTTATTCCTGGGGTCTCCATTCTGTTCCATTGATCTATGTGTCTATTTTTGTGCCAGTATCATACTGTTTTGATTATTATAATTTGTAGTATAGTTTGAAATCTGAGAATCTGATACCTCCAAGAATTGTTCTTTCTTAAGATTCTGGTGGTTATTCAAGGTATTTGTGGTTCCATACAAATTTTAGGATAATTTGTTCTAGTTCTCTGAAAAATGCTATTGATATTTTGATAGGTTTTGCACTGAATCTGTATGTTGCTTTGAGTAGCATGGACATTTTAACAATGTTAATTCTTCCAACCCAAGAGTATTATATACCTTTCCATTTATTTGCATTACCTTCAATTTATTTTATCAATGTCATAGTTGTCAAAATAGAGGTCTTTTACTTCCTTCGCTAAATTTATTCTTGGGTATTTTTTATACTTCTTAATGCAATTATAAATGAGATTGTCTTCTTAATTTCTCTTTCTGCTATTTTATTAGTGTAAATGCAACATTTCTATATACAGATTTTGCATCCTGCAACTTTATTGAATTCATTTATTAGTTCTACTAGTTTTCTGTTGACGTCTTTAGAGTTGCCTATATATAATATGTCATCTGCAAGTAGTGATAGTTTTACTTCTTTCTCTCCCATTTTGACAAGTTTTATTTCTTTTTCTTGCTGATTTCTGTGCTTGGACATCTAGTACTATGTTAAATAAAAGTGATGGAAACAGATATCTTTGTCTTGTCCCTGATCATAGAGGAAAAGCTTTTAGCTTTTTACCATTGAGCATGATATTAACTAAGGGTTTGTCATAAATGGACTTTATTATATTTAGCTATGTTCCTTCTGTACCCATGTTGTTGAGAGTTTTTATTATAAATGGATGTTAAATTTTGTCAAATGCTTTTTCTTCATCTATTGAGATGATTTTATGATCTTAGTCCTTCATTTTATTAATGCACTGTATCATGTGAATTGATTTACGTATATTGAACCATCCTTGCATCCCTGGAATAAATCCCACTTGATCACAGTGAATGATCCTTTCAATGTATTTTTGAGTTTGGTTTGCTGAAATTATGTTGAAGATTTCTGCATCTATGTTCATCAGGACACTGATCTTTAATTTCCTTTTTTTGTTGTGTTTTCTGGTTTTAGCATTAGGGTAATTCTATCTGTATAAAATAAATTTTGAAACATTCCTTCTAATTTTCTTTTTTTTTTTAAAAATAGTTTATGAAACATAGATATTAACTCTTCTTTAAATGTCTGGTAGAATTCACCTGTGAAGCTATCTGATCTGGGACTTTTGTTTGTTGGGAGTTTTTTGATTACTGATTCAGTTTTGTTACTAGTAATTGGTCTGTTCAGATTATCTATTTCCTTCCTAATCAGTCTTGGAAGATTATGTATTTCTAAAAATCTGTCCACTTCTTCTAGGTTGTCCAATTTGTTGGCATATAATTTTTCATAGTAGCCCCTTCCAATCCTTTGTATTTCTGTGGTGTTCGTTGTTTTTTTTTCCTCTTTCATTTCTGATTTTATTTATTGAATCTCCTCACTTTTTTTCTTGGTGAATATGGTTAAAGGTTTCCCAATTTTGTTTATCCTTTCAATGAACAAGCTCTTAATTTTATTGATCTTTTCTATTTTTTGTCTCTGTTTCATTTGTTTTCACTATGATCTTTATTATTTCCTTCCTTCTACTAAGTTTGGGTTTTACTTGTTCCTTTTTGAATTCCTTTAGGTGCAAGGTTAGATTGTTTATTCAAAAACTTTCTTCTTGAGGAAGTCTTCAAGCATTTGAAAACCGTTATTATATATTCCTCTTTCTTCCTACCCCAAACTGAATATCCTTATCAAAGAGAAATATTCCTGATTCCCTGGGACATGATTTCTGTATTCTCTTTCCTACTTTGAGCATGTTCCAGTCTGCTTGTGCCATTTCCTAACACGAAATACTAAAACCTTAAAAAATTACTTTGGATGTTTTTCCCTATATTCATTGTCTTGGATGTACTTAACTCCTATCGAACTTGAAATTGATACCTCAAAGATGTTTTTATGTCAACTACTAGCAAACAACGTTGCCTTATCTTTTACTTTCATGATTAATTTTTTTTCAGTGTTTAGAATTTATGTTTATTCATATTTAATTTTTTTCATCATATTTGTTTGGGAGTGATTTTTCAGGCTACCATTACAGACCAGTGAGACTTTTTGAATCTTGTGTCTGTCATTCTTGTGACATATATCATATTAGCTCATCCTCTTCTAAGCCAACAGCGAAATAAATTTTAAATGGCCCAGGAACTTCTACCAGAACCACATCTCAAGCTTCTCTGAGGCTCTATGCAAGAGGAATTTACATACTGTAAATGTGTTGGAGCTGAATTATCTCTAAACAGTTCAATAGCCAGAACTGACTAAATCCCTCAGGGCTTTTGTTTCCTCCAGGTTAAGCAGGAGCCAGTTTCAAACTGGGTGGGAACCTTTTCATACTAGGTATGGTATTTCATGGTAGCTTGAGGTCCTATTTTTAAATAAAACCTTAAGAGTGTGCTACCTTTTCTCTTCTGTGCTCTTCTCTTTCCTTTCCTTTCCTTTCCTTTTTCCTTTCCTTTCCTTTCCTTTCCTTTCCTTTCCTTTCCTTTCCTCCTTTTGCGTAAATCTGATTTTATGCCCTTCTTAGCCTCTATTTCACACTCACTCCAAAATACTTCATTCTGTTCTTAAGAGATCATGTTAATTCATCGAGAGAAAACACATGGGCGGGAAGGAAGCCAAAATCACCTAAGTAGAGAGACAGATGCAAGTGTAGAGGTAGATTGTACTTCACGTCTGGAAATTCCCTAATCCCTCCGCTGCATCACTACCATTGGTATTATGTTAACATAAAGCAGAGCTGACAATTGGAAGTGTGGAAGTAGAAGCAAAATACAGCTCATAGCAAAATGATGGTTTACTGAAAACTGGTTATTGGAGTACTGTTTCAAGTCAACTGGGTGTTATTTTAACAAACTTGCCCCAGTCCTAAAAATTTAGAGCACAGTTTATAATAGAACTTACACTCCGAGATCCACTACCTACAGGCTTTGACTTGCAGTCATGGGCATTTATCCGAATTGGTTCAGACAAAGCAGGGTTGTGCATTACTGAGCTTATTCAGGAACAAGTCCAGAGCCTTGGAGCTTGGCCCCTCCCTTGTTCTGTGACTCTGGGAAGTCACTCTGGGCAAGCCATGTAATCACGTGGGCCTGCTTCAATTTTTGTAAATGGAAGTGGTGTTGAATTATATCATCCTGAAGTCTCTCTTAGTTTTAACACCATTTCCCTTTAAAAAATAGGTTTTTAGTTTTTGGAGTTTATTATATTTGTGATTATAATATGTGTTTATTGAAGAAAAATTAGACAAAATGAAGAAAAAGAAATCTTTGTAATATCACTGTACAGGGACAATGCTATTAGTATGTTGGTTTATTTCCCTTATTCTATTTTCTATCCATGCTTATTTTCACATAGCATTTAAGTACTAGACACATTTGTAATGTTTCTTTCCTAGGGTTCCTCCAGTCTAAGGGTATGTACCAGATACCAAAGTGACCTGACCTTTTAGCTACCAGACTCAACAGTTGCCTATTCTTAGACTGACTAAAGGCCTACAAATTGTGGTCTGACTCAAAAAGCAATCTGAGCCAATCAGTTTAGGAATCAATTTGGAACTGGGAGACTGAGAGGTGAAGCCAGTGAGTAATAAAGCTAAGATGAACACATGTGAGATAACAGAAGCTAAAGGAAAGATCTCGATAATGTGCAAGCTGAAGGTATGAAACAGTCAAATCTATGTTTAAGTAGAGGAGGGTCTGGTAGAGAGAGAAATATGGAGGAGGCATGTAGAGAGAAGGTCTGGCAGGGAAATCAGTGCCCAAGAAAGGAGCTTTATGCTCAGTAGTTTTCCAGATGCAAATTCCAAGAGATCCATGCATCCTTGATACCTATGCTTTGACTCTCATAAGAGTTCTAAAACATAAGCTTAAAGCCCCTTTTAACTAAGCTTGTTGACTGTTGCAGACAACCAAAAGAGACCTGACTCAAACAATTTAAATCTGAATTGACATTTAAAAAAATTTTGGGGTTGCACCTGGGTGGCTCAGTCAGTTAAGCGGCTGACTTCAGCTCCAGTCATGATCTTGCAGTTTGTGGGTTTGAGCCCCACTTTGGGCTCTATGCTGACAACTCAGACCCTGGAGCCTGCTTCAGATTCTGTGTCTCCCTCTTTCTCTGCTCCTCCCCTACTCCTGCTCTGTCACTCTCTCTCAAAATTAAATAAACATTAAAAATTAAAAAAAATTTTTAATGTTGATTCATGTTTTGAGAGAGAGAGAAAGAGACATACAGAGTGTGACAGAGTGTGTGACAGAGAGAGATAGAGAGCCCGAGGCAGGGCTTGAACCCATGAGTCGTGAGATCATGACCTGAGCCAAAGTCAGATGCTCAACCAACTGAGCCACCCAGGAGCCCATGAATTGACATTTTTTATTGAATGTTATAAAACAGCTTCCTAAGTTATTACACATGCTTTAAATACATAGTTTCTAATGGCTATATAATATTTCATAGTATGGACACACTGTATAAGAAACCTAAATGACAACAGAGTTGATTACTGTTAATGCTATTAAAATTATTTTGAGTATTAAGACATCTAAGAACTGTTGCCCAAATGATTCAGAAAGAGAGCCAATATTCTTTTAAGAATCCTTTTCCTATCAGAGGTGGCACTACACACACACACACACACACACACATGCACACCAGATTAGCGTAGAGACATCTAGTCTTTCTTCAAAAAAAAACTCTTGAGTACTGTTTTCCTAACTGAACCCATTACCAATACTTTTTTTTTTAATGTTTTATTTATTTCTGAGAGAGAGAGAGAGACAGCATGAGCAGGGGAAGGTCAGAGAGAGAGGGAGACACAGAATCTGAAGCAGGCTCCAGGCTCTGAGCTGGCTGTCAGCACAGAGCCTGATGTGGGGCTCGAACCCACGGACTGTGAGATCATGACCTGAGCCGAAGTCAGACGCTCAACCGACTGAGCCACCCAGGTGCCCCTACCAATACTTTTATGAGGACACGGTGGGTATTTTCCAGCTTCCCCATGCCACTGTAATTCAGAATAAGAAAGACAGAGCCCCACCCTAACCTAATCTTAGTCACAGGACAAGAAATTCTGGGATAAAGGCCACTGTGAAGTCCAGCCGAACAGGTTAGGCACACAGAACAACACAGGCACCTAAACCCTAAATCTACATTTTCTTTGTAATGGAAAGATTGGAAAAACATATAATGCTACGATTGTTCTTGAAAGAAAAGCAGAAACTGTATCAGTTCATAGATTGGCACCAATGCTTGCTAAAACCTCAGACAAGCTGTGAGGAATCTGGGCTCTCTTCTCTGTTTCAAAATATATCAAATGCTGCTCTTTGTGGGTTTGGAAATCGTCTGGGGAGAAAAAGCTTATCACCTTCCTTCATATAAATTTCAACCACGTGTAACTTGAAAATTCTCCTGTAGCTCTCCTTTTCAACATAATAGAAAAATTAGTCTTTCTATCTGGGTTTCTCCCAAACTTCTAAACTCGCACCAATCCTCTTACAAAATTACACCAATTCAAGATTATCAAATGTACGTGAGAGAGAAAACCCACAAATGTAATTAAAGCACCATGGGCTTATCTGAATTGGAAGAAGAGCCATTCTCTGAAGGCTTTGCCTTACTTTTATTTTGTTTTTTTTCAGGCGATGTATGATACCATGAGGTAGATAAACCACCTATGAGGTAAGAGACAAAGTTAGAATGTTTGTTTGGTATTACTTAGGAATGATCATAGACCCACTTAACTCAAAGGTTAGTTCTGAAAAAATTAGATGCGAAGCATAAAAGCATTTTATTAACTTTTAAGCAATTTACAAATAAAATTCTTCCCTTTTGCTGAAAGGTCAAGTAGGCAAAAAGGTCTAGTGAACAGCACACTGGCAAATCACAGACGTGGATTCAAATCCTATTTACTTGACCTTGGGCAAGTTCCTCACTGCTCTGCATTTTGGTTTCCTCATCTAAAATATGTATTATTGATGTATTAGGTATTCCACATTCCATCAAGCTTATATGTATTTTGTTTCAATAATGCTTTCCCCGTTAAGGACAAGGTTAAATATTTGAGATGCGGTCTTAATGGATATCCTTGTCTTGTTTCTGAATATGTAGGAATGTCTCTGTTGTTCCATTGGTAGCCATGATCTTGCTATTGTTTTTCAATCTTAGGTAAAAATTTTCCTAGGAAATAAAAGTATAAGAAATGAAATTGATTTTATGTCTTTTCTTATATTTTATTTATAGTTATAGTTAGCATACATCTGTTTAGAAAACCCCAGGGGGATCAACTAATAAAACATTAGAATTATTTTTTTAAAGTTCAGTATGGTGACCAGATTCAAAATAAGAATTCAAAACTCAAACTGGGTTCTAGGTATTAGCAATAACCAGTTTGGAAATATTATGAGAAAAAAGTCTCATTTATAACAGCAACAAAATATATAAATATATAACAATAACTTTGAAAATTATGTGGTGCCTTTCATAAAGAAAAAATTTTCCAATAAACAGACAAAATATCGGAACAGAGATATTCTTTATTCTAAATGTGATGAGCAAATGTGATAAAGATATCAATTCTTTGCAAAGTAATTTACAGATTTAAAGTATTTTTGATAAAGTTTCAAAAATTGTTTAGGGGCACCTGGGTGGCTCAGTTGGTTAAGCATTTGACTTTGGCTCAGGTCATGATCTCACGGTTCATGGGTTCGAGCCCCACGTTGGGCTCTGTGCTGACAGCTCAGAGCCTGGAGCCTGCTTTGGATTCTGTGTCTCCCTCTCTCTCTGACCCTCCCCTGCTCATGCTCTCTCTCTCTCTCTCTTAGAAATAAATAAAACATTAAAAAAAATTTTTTTAAATTGTTTAGAACATACCCAAAATAATTTTGAAAAAGTAATATGGAATATCAAAAGGTACTATAAATTTACAAAAGTAAACACAGCGTACTCCTAGAAAAGAAAGGACAAAGTCCAGTGATTCTAAGAATTTGATTTGTAATAAAGTGAGCGTAACATACTAACAGAGTAGGAATTAACTCTCCCAGTGATGACATTAGATCAAACTGGAAAATTTAAAAACTAATCAACCCAGACTCTCAACTCATCCTATACTACAAGTCATTTATCCCATAATTATTTAAGTGTTAAATATAAATGTTGATGCCACAGAAAAACTGGAAGGAAAGCAAGGTGATGATATTGGGTAAGTCCAACACACACACACACACACACACACACACACACACACACTTACAGATGTAGCCATATAAAGACAGATATATTCAGCTATAGAGACTTACTTAAATGTCAAAACGTATCATAATAATACAATTAAATGTGAGCACACTCCCTGGTTGTGACGCCAGGGCTGACCCAAGTGATCTGCTTGGCTGGGAGGGTGTTCTCTCAAACCTCACTGTATTATATGTGTGTGTAATATCACACATTTGGGGCTGAAAAAAAAAAGGAGGAAGGAAGGAGGGAAGGAAGGACACATCTTTCTCAGATAGGAGAGGACTGTTCTCCAGTCTCACTCTTCTAAGTTGCTATTTCCACCTTCTAGAATGTCTGTGCAAATTCTTTTAAACAAAATGAAACAGTCNAATATTTGTTTAAAAATATGACAGCATTATTTATACTTATTATGTGAGTTCATCCTTAATAATAAGCCTGGGCTATCCCTCATCATTTCTTAAGGTGCATTCTAACTCAAGTACACATCCAAAAGAAGCACAAATCCAATTCCATGACCTTGAAGAGTAATACAGATACTTTATTTAGGGAACATGGTTTTATTTTGTCTCAAGGAGCAGAAGTAACAGCAAATATGAAGATCACTGCATAAAATACAATAAAATTTACTAAAAATCTTCTTTGTCTATCCTTCTCATGAAGCCACATCAATCAGACCAGCTGTTTATATCCCTTAGTACGTGTCTCAAAACTATAGTCCATTCTGGCCTTTTTTCTTTTCTCTTTCTCCCTCCTGTCCAGTGTCTCCAACTCTTGCTATTTCCATAACTTTCCACCCCAATCAGCTGCCTCTTCATGTCTATATCCTATTCTTTTATATATTGCCATGCTTTTACTTATGTACATAATTTAGCTTGTATTCTCCCAACCACACCTCTCTCCAATTAACAGAGCTGAAGGCTCAACATTCCTTCTTATGAGAAGAGAAATAGGGGAAGGGAAAAAGAGAGGGAAAGGGGGTGGGATCACAAACATTCACAGTTCAGTATGGTTTGCTTTTGTCCCTGTCACACATATTTTAAAAAGAAAAGCCAATATAAAAAAAACTGAAGTTCTGGGACACCTAAGTGGCTCAGTTGGTTAAGTGTCCAACCGCAGCTCAGGTCATGATCGCACAGTCCGTTTAAGTGCTACATTGGGCTCTGTGCTGACAGTGTGGAGCTTGCTTGGGATTCTCTCTCTGCCCCCCTCCATTTGTGTGCACTCTCTCCTCTCTCAAAAATAAACAATTAAAAAAACCCCAAAACCTGAATGGATGCCTGGGTGGCTCAGTTGGTTAAGCGGCCAACTTCAGTTCAGGTCATGATCTCACAGTCTGTGAGTTTGAGCCACGCATCAGGCTCTATGCTGACAGCTCTGAGCCTGGAGCCTGCTTCCGATTCTATATCTCCCTCTCTCTCTGCCCCTGCTTGTTCTCTGTCTCAATCTCTCAAAAATAATAAACATTAAGAAAATTTTTGAAAAAAACCCTAAAGTTCTAATAAAAAAAAAAACAGATCAAAGATATGAACATATACTATACAGAAGTATAAACATAAACAACCAAGTAGATACAGGAAAAGAAATCAACCCCATTAGTAAACAATAGCAAATGAAAACAATGAGATGTCATGATTTGACCTGGTAAAGATTAAAAACTATAATATTCAGTGCTGATAGAGGTGTGGTGAGACGGGCATTCTGATATAATGCTAGTAGAACTACATACTGAATTACCTTTTGAAATGCATCTAGGCAGTACATATTGTGACATTTTAAAAGTTTCTGGCCTTTGCCACGTCTAGGAAGAATTATAAAGAAATGATTAGAGAAATATAGATAGATAGATCTATGCATAGGTATGTTCATTTTTTAAAATTTTAGTATTATTGATAATGACAAAAGTTAGAAACAACCAAAATGTCCAAAGCTTAAAAATAATTTAAGGAGCACCTGGGTAGCTCAGGCAGCAGAGTGCCTGACTCTTGGTTCCAGGTCAGGTCATGATGTCACGGTTTGTGGGTTTGAGCCCCGCGTCAGGTTCTGTGCTGAGTTTGGGGCCTGCTTGGGATTCTCTCTCTCTCCCTCTCTCTCTCTCTCTCTCTTCCCCTCTCTCTGCCCCTTCCCTGCTCATGCTCGTTCTCTCTCCCTCTCAAAAAGAAAACATTAAAAATTTTGTTTAATAATTTAAGCTATAATGATATACTCAAGTATTATTTATTAAAATTGAGATTTTTGACATTATGTTATACACCTAAAACTAATATAATGCTGCATGTCAATGTATGCCTCAATAAAAAAAATTTATATTTTTGCAATTCACATAATGACATTGTAAAATGCTCATATAGCAGTGTGAAGTAAGAACTGAATAAAAAACTTCATGTGTTTTATAATCTTAGTTATATAACATAAATGCATACAGAAGTAGGAAGAAAATATCAAAAAATGTTAACTTTGGATTGTAGCTATCTTCGGATTGTGGAAATTTTTGTTTCCTGCTGACCTTCTCTGAGTTTTTCAGGTTAGGCATAATGAAGAACATTGAAAGTATTACTTCCATAATCAGAAAAAGAGGATTGTTTTTTGTAGAACTAAGAAAAGACAACCAAATTCTATTGCAAATGCCATTCTAATTTGTCATTAATTAACATTTTCAAATTCATGGATGAAACTTAAAGACTAATTCCCTCGTCCCAAGGAAAATCTTTCTTGAGGATGGAGTATAATAGTCAGGTTCCTGGTAATTTGAAAAAACTGGAGCAAATCGGGAAGACAAATGGGGAAAGAGAATTATAGAGCATAATGTGAGTTGTATAGTTTCAGGAAAAGCCTTAATTCCTTGTTCTAAATGACTTTTAAAATTGATTATTTCCACAGTTGTATCAACAAATGGTCACATCTTTCTTTGACATTTTTGGTTGTTTTTATCATATATCACTTCTTTTAAAGTGCATGACCATGGACAAATCACGGTTGAGCACCTGATGCTAAAGAATAGGATTTGATATTGACCAGACACAACTGCATAACACACAAGCCTTCTGGACACACCAATTACAAACTGCACACAGCATCTTAGAACTGAGATTTAACACTGGAATACAAACTTGGTTGAATTTGTGAGATCAGAGCTTAACCAAATCATCTATTCTTTTACCCTCATTTTATGAAAACATGGTATTAGTCACCTGGGGGAACTAGGTAAAAAAGATGAAAAAAAAAGAATAAATCCATCTTCACTATTAGAAAACCATTCTTAGAATGTCTTGATGCTCACTTTATGTGTAGTGTATATGGAGCTCTTCTAGTCATTAAAACACTCCATATGGATGGGATTAGAAAAAGAAACAGGTCCAACCACTATGGAAAACAGTAGGGAGGATCCTCCAAAAAATTTTAAAAATAGAACTACCACATGATCTAGCGACTCCACTTCTGAGAATATATCCAAAGGTAACTAATAAATTAACTGGAAAAGTTATCTGCACCCTCATGTTCAATACAGCATTATTTATAATAGCCAAGATGTGGAAACAACCTAAGCGTCTATGGATGCATGGGTGAATAAAGAGACTGTGGTATATATACAGGATGGAGTATTATTTAGTGTAAAATAACGAGGAAATCATACCATTTATGACAACATGAGTGGACCTTGAAGTCGTTATGCTAAGTGAAATAAGCCAGAGAGAGAGAGACAAATACCATATGGTGTCAAGTAAATGTGGAATCTTACAAATAAACAAACAACAAACTCATAGAAAAAGAGATCAAACTTGTGGTTGCCATAGGCAAGGTATGGAGGGGGAGTTGGAGGTAGGAGGTCAAAAGGACAAACTTCCACTTGTAAGATAAATAAATACTAGGGATATAATCTACAACATGATGACTATAGCTAACGCTGCTGTGTGATGTATAGGAAAGTTGTTAAGAATGTAAATCCCAAGAGTTCTCATCGTAATGAGAACACTTTTTTCTTTATTCTTTTCTTTTCTTTTTTTTTTTTGTATCTATACGAGAACATGAATGTTAGCTGAACCTACTGCAGTAATCATTTCATGACATATGTAAATCAAATCATCACGCTAGATGCCTTAAACTCCTACAGTAATGTATGTCCATTATTTTTCAATAACACTGGGTGGGGGGAAGGAAAATTCTCAGGAAATTCTTGGGTTTTCTGGGGTATTCTAAATTTCAGGGAGGTCCAGAGATGAACGGTCCCTCAGCAGCCAACAGTACCTCTGGGGAGCCCCTAGAACCAGCTGTGAGTTAAGAATTTCTCTTGGGAAACAGCTAGAACCTCGGCGGAGTGTCCTACTGCCCTGCGGACTCCAGTCCAAGGCGATCATCCTCTTCTTTGCTCATTCGGGCCAATTTCAGGCCGATCACCACAGAAGGCAACTAGAGCCATGTGGGTGACCATACAATATAATGCATGTATTAAAATGGCATGAAATCTATAAATCTATGTGTACAATTTAAGAAATAGTTATGAAGGACCACTCACATTGGTGACAAATTAAGAATGCTGTCAACACCTGTAGAAGTATCCTGTGAGGCCCTTCCATGTCACAACCCGCTCCCTGAGTTCCTTTTTTGTTTTGTTTTGTTTTGTTTTGTTTTGTTTTGTTTTGTTTTTATGCACTCCCTCTTCAGGCCCAGCATGCCCTCTTGGCCAGGATTTTATCAGCCCTGGAGAAAGTGTTAGACTTCCCCAACATAGTCTTTAGTGTACAGGACATGACACTTTTTTGGCATTTAATAAAAAAGCTGTTACTATTTTTGAAAAAAATTTCTCCATTGATCATAGGAAATGATTGTCTTCCAAGACACAAAAGGCATATATGTTCTGAGAACAGCTTGCTTTAGCAGTTCAAAAGGATTTGACTTGCTTTTTTATCATTTTTTCTAAAGAGATATTTTAAGCAATTTGCATTGTCCCTTTTGAATCAGTGTTTATATCATTTAGGTATTGGGTTCTCAGCATTTTTCCTATCTGCCTATATGTGTATATGTAAGTGCATGTATGTGTTTCAAGATAGGTGTTAATTCTTTGTCACATTTGTAACAAATATTTTCCCCAGCCTGTTGTTTAAGAGAACACAGAAACTCTTAATTTTGTTTATGTTGTAGATTACATTGACCTTTTCCTTTGTGATATTTTTTCCAGCAACTTTCAAATAATTTGAACAGACATTTCCAAATGTACATAAATGTAGAAAAAATATTATAATGAACCCACATATACTCTTTACCGAGGACAAAAATTATCACATATTCCCTCCCATTCATTCACTGTTCTTTTGCTGAAGTATTTCGAAGTAAATTTCAGACATACTATGATGTCACATATAAGTACTTCAGAATATATCTCTAGTTGATAACAGCTTTTCAAAGAACAATCAATACACACATCAACATTTATAATATTTCTTTAATATCTAATATCCAGTCAGGTGAAGTTTTCTCTGATTTTTAAAAATTAGTCATGTATCACAAAGGTTCCCTCTCTTTTTTATATTTTATGCCATTCAATTGTTGAAAAAATGGAGTCGTTTGTCCTAACGAATAGCCCACTTTCTAGGTTTGGATGACTGTCTCCATGTGATGTCTCTTAGCACATTCCTCTATCCTGTGAATTTTCTATCAAGCGATAGAGATACAGATTTGGTAAGCTTCAGGCTTAATTTTAGAGAGACAGAATACTTCATAGGGGACACGGTGAACCTCCTTTCATGTCATGTCAAGAGACATAACGTCTAAGTGTCCCACTCTGAGTGATGTTAAAGTTAATTAGTGGTTTCAGGTAATCAACATTGCAGGCAATCAGTGTCTGAGCGATCAGTTTTAATGGTCACTGATAATTGTTTCCTGGATCCAGTAGTGCATTAGGGCTCTAATACTTTTAAGCTTAGGAAGTCTTGCTCTATTATAATATCAGCTAAGCTTGGAAAGTCTTACTTTATTATAATATCAGATCATTAAATATTTTCCTAGGACCTTACTGGTTTTTTTTTCTTTTTAACATTAAATCTTGGATCAATCTGGAATTTACTTCAGTGTACAAAGAGATGAGGATTTAAATTGATTTCTTATAGAAAGTACGTATTCCAAGAACATCTCCAGCAAGTAGTGAAGATGACCTTTATTACCCCATGCACCTAGTGCTGGAATTCTGACTGGCCATGGAGCTTTTCTCAGGGGGACCCCAAACCATTTTCCAAACATTCAGTAATTTCCCCAGCACTCTCTGTGTCCTGACATTGGCACATTGATCAGAGAGAGATTTTGTAACTTACAAAGACCTCACAGCTGAATTCAGACAGAGTATCTGAGATGGGCGGGGTGTCCGTCATGCCCCTTACTTATTGTAAGAGCACATATATACCAGAATGGAAAACTAGGACTTTTTTGATTACTCAGGGTTTCAGTCAATCACTAAGTGTTAAATCCTGAAAATGTCAGCTTTTTATTTCTGCAAGCTATCAATTTGCCATTGAGGGAAATAACCTTGAAAAATCTGTACACATGATATAATGACTCAAATATAAGCAGAAGTTGTTACATTTCTTTTCCTTCTTCTTTAAGAAAAAGAACACAGTCATCTCTTTCCAGATGTTGACACCTTCTGTCTTCTCCTTAAATTGGCCGAAATAAATCTTGTTGACAGGGTAATTATTTAGGTCATGGTTTTTTTGTTGTTGTTGTTGTTTTGTTTTTTGTTTTTTACTACCTTGAGAAAAAGTTATCAGGTACTTGGTTTAAATCAGGAATAAAAATGCTGTAAAACTTTCTCAATGGTTTCTTGACTCAAAAAAATACCCATTTAAGCTAATACTAGGTTAGTTGTGCAAAAATTTTAACCACATTATCTTTTTGATCAAAGCCATCCATAGTTCTTCATTATAAGACAAAATCAAATTCAAATTCAAGTTTCTACCTTCAAGTTCTCTCATTATGGATCCCCCACAACCTAGCCTCCCTTTTTCTTACCACTTATTCCTCAGAGGAACTCTTCAAAATTGTCACTCTCATCTATTTTCCGAGCCTGTGTGGTTTTACACATGCTAATTCCTAATCTGAACATCTTTCTCATTTCTCTTTCTTGATACAGATTCTAGCCTTTTCTTTTGAAAATCCAGATCAAGTTTACACTCATCTACATTCATTTTCCTGGTAGTAGTCTTAAAGATCTCTTTGTTCTTTATGTGTCTTTAGAAACGAAAATAGTATAGTTTATTTAACACGTAAATTTTTTTCTCTTACTGTTTATGGCATGTTTGTTGTGGTTGTCTAAATAGATTGTAAGAGCCAAAGTAGTACGCTACATAGGACTTGGATTTGGGACCCTGTTAAATTGAAATTCCTATGAATTTTTTTAAAGGATAATTTTGATGATGTGCTTATCAAATCCACAAATGGCATGACCAAAGAGTATGGTCGATTTAAAAAATGGCCACAATTTTCATGTCTTAACTTTTGTGAAGTGATTTTGCAGCTCCTCCCATCTAGAGACCAAGGCTGTTTTCCCAGACTTTGAAGATCCCTGGCTTTGGGACTTGTTCTGGCCAATTGACTACAGGGAAAATGATGGTGTCTTTATCCTGAGTTTATTAGGACTCAAACGGTCTTTCTTGGTTTTGCTTACTGTCCTGAGACCTCTCTTCTGACACGTGAACGAGTCCAGGCTAGCCTGTTGGGGGATGAGAAACCATGTAGAACAGAGACTAGCCACCCCTGCTGAGGTTCTTTTAGACCCACCTGCCTCCAAGTGACCTAGCAGCTACTAAACACAGATACATGAGTGGTGAAGTCTAGAAATACTGCTGAGCTGAGCTCAGCATAAGTTCTGACACACAGAATTAGAGCCAAATCCACCAAGTTTCAGGTGGCTTAATATACAACAAAAATTAACAAATGCAAAAGGAAAAATAAAAAATACTAAATCACAGCGTTTTGATCCTAACAGACTATAGCATTCTAATTTTAGTATATGTGCTGCTGAAGCGAACACAAACCTATTGCATTCTAAAACAATATACTATATTCTTAAGGTAAAATGTAACTGAGGGAAGTACAAAACTCAAATTCGAGTTAAGAAAGCTAATTGTGGAAAGAATACAGAATAGCAGACAGATGGCTTATCAACATATATATAAAACACTTAGTGGCTTTGGTTGACCACAAGCATGTGACTCAACCTTGTCTTTCTAACAAAGCTGGATTTTAAGCTGTGATTTTATGACTTTATGCTGTGTTAGGTGTATCAGACCCCAAAGTGGGGTTTGTCTGGAGGACACTGAACACTTGTTAAAGGGCCTAGAAACCAATGCATACAAGGAAAAATGGAAGGCAATGCACTTGGGTATCCAGTGGAAATATCGAGGGGGTAGAGTGCATAAGATAACTGTCTTAAACTATTTAAAGAGCTATTAGGTGGAAAAGAGGCTGGACATGTTTAGTGCCACCCCATTAAAAATTAGGACCCATGAATAGAAGCTATAAGAAGATATATTTCATATCAACAAAGGGAAAAGGTTGAATTAGAGAGGTTGCAGGTGCATACTGTTTAAGTATGTAGACTAGGGGCACCTGGTTGTCTCAGCTGATTAAGTGTCTGACTCTCGGATTCGGCTCAGGTTACGATCTCAAGGTTTATGAGTTCAAGCCCCACATCAGGCTCTGTGCTGACAGCGTGGAGCCTGCTTAGGATTCTCTGTCTCCCTCTCTCTCTGCCCATCCCTGCTCATACTCTCTCTCTCAAAGTAAATAAATTTACCCCAAAAAAAAATGTAGGCTATGTCGGGGTGCCTGGGTGATTTAGTCAGTTAAGTGTCCAACTCTTGATCTTGGCTCAGGTCATGATCTCACAGTTCATGGGACTGAGCCCCATGTCGGGCTCTATGCTGATAGTGTGTAGGCTGCTTGGAATTCTCTCTCTCCCTCTGTCTCTCAAAATAAGTAAATAAAACTTTAAAAAGGAAAAGAAAAAGAACATAGACTATGTAGTCAAAACCAGGTCCTCTACTTATAGCTGGATGATATTGGGCAGCTGCCCAACCTCACTAAGCCTTCATTTCTCCTTTATCCATATATGGAAATAACAGTACCATTTAGTAAGGTTATGATAAAGATTGAATAGGATTTTTGAAGATAGCCCAGTGTCTAATACATAGTAAGCATGCAATGTATTTTATTTATTATCATTAATAATAAGAGCAATATAATATGAGATGAACTGCCTCAGGTGGTAGAAATCCCACTCTAACTGGAAATGGCCACTAGAGGGTTGGCAGGTGTTTGTAGGGCAAATTTAAGCATCAGATGAGAAGTTGGACTCAATGACACTAAATTGCCTTCCAGTGCTGATCAAGCCATTCTGTAACCCTTAAGACAGGAATAACTTCTTTAGTATCTCCCAGAGTACTTAGCATAATGGATCAAATGATATTCACTACTATTCTTAATAAAGTTGTCTGATCATATCATTGTAAATGTATATTTTCTCATAGTAAGAGAGATTTTCTTACTAAGAGATTCATAGTAAGAGTATATTTTCTCATTCCATGCTGGAATGAAACTATGTGAAGATTCTTGATTTTCTGTATCTAATTTGCTCTTTAAAAAAAGGATGTCACAAAATTTTATTTTTACAATTACTAATATTGACTAAAATGAAAGAGTCTAAGTTTTGGTGCTACCAACTCTTCTTTGTGAGATACTGAAATCCATATGTACAAGCCTCTCATCTTCTCACACCTGGAGTTAACCTATCAGAATGCCTCATTTTAAACTGGTCAGATATTTTTGAGGTACAAAAGGCTGAACTTTCTTTCACGACTGACTTCCTACCAAAAGTTCAAGCCAAAGCCAGTAACCAAACATTTTTCCATCTCTTTGCATGGGCAGCATCGGGAAATGCTGACCACAATCACTCTTACCTTCTATGGGCATGGCGGGCACTTCTAACTCCCACTGCAACCCTATTGAATAAAATAGATCTGGTAGAATTATCTAAGTAGGATAATATACCTATCTTCCTCAACTATCTCATTGTTATCAGTTAAATAGGGAGGAATTCATGATGGCCAAGGCCCTGTCTTCATGGTCTCTAATTGATAAAAATCTTTCCTTTTCTTACAATGAGTTCCAGCGTAACAGTGGGTATTAATCATCTGTGAGCAGTGTTTTACTTTAATTAATGAAGGTTTAGAGTCAGGTTCTCTGGCGAAGAGAATCCTCAAATGTGTAAGTGGGAAGAAAAGTTCTCAATTCTTTGAACGAGCTCTGGATTCTGGATATGGGGCGAAACAAAGTATTCACAGGCACAAACAAGATTTCCAGACCATTCAGTGCCTGGGGTGTGCCACACACCGTGCCACACAGGGAGGAATACAAAGAAAAGAAACGTGGTCCATTACTAACACGAGACAGAAATCCAAGCAAACTATTTCAACAAAGTAAGAGCAACGCAGTAAGAGAAAACAAGTAGAGGTTTAACTCAGAATAGAGGATGGAGGAGGGGCAGAAGAAAAGTGGAAGTGAATTGTAAGACAGACTGAAAAAGAGGAGGGGGTGAGGCAGGAACAGCCTGCACAACGGCACAGAGCTGCGCAGTAGTGTGTAGGAGTCGAGGGAATGAGCATCGGAGCTGAAGCTGGAGTGACAGGGAAGTATGTCGTCATTCAGGCCTCCCTCTGCCACTAAGACATTCAGACTAACTCAGTAGCAATGGGAAGTCACTCCACCTCTCAGTCAAGTAAGGAGCTTGATCATATTTGTACTTTGAAAGAATAACTCTGTAGCGGTATTGATGGGGTGCTCCAAGAAGGGGAGAGTGGAGAGAGGCGAACCAGTTAGGGAGTTCATCTGGAACCAGAGGAGAGACGACAAAGGCCTTAATTACAGCAATCGCGACAGGGAAGGAGAGGGTGAATGTCAAGGATTTAGAGCCATCTGAACTGAGTGGCTGACTGGAAGAGAAAGATGAACCGAGAGATAGCACCTGCGTGCCTGCCTTGACTTGTAGAAGGTAGGAATGTTCACTGGCAGACGTATAGAGCATTTGTGCAGCAGCAGAATCAGAAGGGAATGAGAAAACAATCGCTTTAGTGTTTGCACATACTGAGCAAATGAAACAAGAGAAAAAAGAAAATTTCTCAAGGAGCGAGAGTCGATTTTTTTTAAACGGGCACCAGGAACAGAACACTGGAGAGCAAAATCGGAGGCATCACTGAGGCAAGATGAATGAAACAGCCGAAGAGACTGAGAAGGTCAGATGGGAATTTGCAGAGTCAGCTCTCAAAAAAACCAAGAGATGAACAACTTGCAAGAAAAGGTCGGTTGAGTCAAGTTAGAGAAGAACTGAAATGTACTCTGGGTTTAGCAGTTAAGGATTTTCCTCCTGACCTTGGCAAGTCTACTTTCTCTTCGTACAGTGAAGGAAGGAATCTTCCACGCCACAAAGAATGAAAACATTTCCCATCCACCCACCCTCAACCTCTTTTTCTATTGTATTGTAATCTCAATGTGTCTCTAAATGCTGATTTCCCTTTGCAGGTTCTTGGTATAAAGATCACAGTTTCTGCCTTTTGCAAATGAATAATGTCTTTTAAGAGTCACCCTGTAAGCAAATGTCTTTTAAGGTAAAGTTGAATTTTTCACTAAGCTGTTTGTTAGAGAGGTTTCAGAAGGCATTGAATGAAAAGCAGGCTGAACTCAGGTAATCAAGAAAACAGGGATCTCAGATACAACAATATGAGAACTTCTTTCCCTTACTTATTCTATCACTTCCCTCCCCTTGGTAACAAGCAGCTTACAATGTGGAAAGAATTAGGCTTGGCGATTTGAGGACATAAATAATGAATAAGGCACAATCCTGCCCCGCCTAAAGCCCCCAGCCACCGAGATTACAAGCCCTGCAAAAGACAGACATGCAATCAACCAGCCCTAAAGTGAGGTCTGGTGAAATAAATGTTCATAATAGTTAAAGTAAAATTCTATGGGAGCCCAAATATAATTCCCCATCTCTCAAAAGATTCAGGAAATGGCCTTTAAAAATGTAGACACAATTGGGGAGTTCATCGCACCACTAATTACCTCCCTTATTCTTCAGACCATAAACTTTTATGCAATCTACTCTCCGTTCACTTCATTCGTACTCGTTTATTTCACCAGGCATCCAAACGATCTACATGAAAACCTTAACAGGCATTCGTGGCAAGTGGAGATTCCAGCTCTACCCTTGGCTTTATTGTGATTCTTTTATTAAATTGAACTCTAATGACATTTAATAATACCACTTTGACTCTTCATTGAAAGTGTTAAAGTTCCTAAAATTAAACGCATAGCCTCATGAATTAGGTGAACACGAAACCTCTTTCTCCCGATGGAGACAAACTGGGACACCAAAATATATCGAAGGGCTTCTGAAAGATACTATTTTGATCTGAGTAACCTCATGGCGATACCTTTTGCAGTTCATACCCCCTTTAAAGTTCTTTGTAAAGCAACTGCCTTTAAAGAGACAACTTAACGCTGCGTGATCACACATTATTTCCACTTGTGCAAGGGTTGCTATTTTTAACTGGGGCCTTTGGAAAATGAAAATCTAAGGTTGGTTACTGTAGCCAGAGTGACCCATAATATAAGCCAGGTCATACTTTTTTGGCATCCTTCTGTGTGCTCTCAGGAAACTTTGATTATATTTTAACTAGGAACAGAAAAGAGATCATCCAAACAAAAACCCATCTATCTCTCCTGCAGGTAGTTAGGCATGGGTTCTTGAGTCAGGCATGCCTAGTTTTGGATGCCAACTCTATCTACCATTTATTAGCTCCGTGACCTTGAACGAGTTCTTTATCCTCTCTAGGCTTCATCTGTACAATGATTAAATGGAAGACTGGATACGAAGAACTTATGTTAGTGTTTTGCAGAGTCCTCAAACAATGATGGTTATTACAATAATTATAATTGTTATTATCGCTTATAGCCAACTGTCCTGGGTTACTGTGTATAGCAGAATGGAATGGAAGACATTCAATATCTGTTTATTTCTCCATGGATATTTGGCTGGCATAGAATGTGTAGACTATAGTTTTCAAGAAGGGCTCCCTTTGGCTTTCTCAAGGGTACCACAGTATTGGGAAGGTAGCATAACTGCATAAGTTCTATATGAATTCTGCTGACAATTCTATAGGATTATTTCTCAGAGTTTCATGATACTATTTTTTTTCTGATCTATGTGAATAGAGAGCATATGTATCCTATGGCAGTCTTAGATCATCTTTTTTCCCTATTCCCAGGTTGGACAAATTACAGTTTCTTTTTCTGTCAATAACAGATGAGGTAGTCTACTAAGCATTTTCTATCAGAAGTTCCGCTTGGTATTTTTCAGCTGGGTTCTGGGAGAGACTTTAAGGCAGTGTTAACGGGAAAGTGTCAGCACACTGAGATAAGAAAAGAATAAACAGGAGTTTTGTAATACAAATATGACTCCATGACCTCTGATAATGGCACAGTCCCCAGTAGCAAGGGTCTGGTGATGTGTGTGTGTACTGTTAACAAAACATTTACCTCATATTTAAACACCAAGTACGTCATAATGTGGCTGCACATCTAGTCCATACATGTTGTACCATATGTTTGAGCCTTTATAGATAAGCTGTGAAGTAAGGTCAGAACAAGAATGACTTTTGTTTAAGTTTATTGTTTCCTATTTTTCTAGTGTATAGCCATCTACCTGTTTCTGAACTGTTGAATTTTGTAAACCTAATAAAATATATCCTACAGATATTAATTGTTCCTATTTATTTATTTGTAGGGTTTGGGAGCTGGCACTGAATATTTTTATATACTGATGGGAGAATATAAGTTGAATAGCTTTTGGTTTAAGTACATTTGTTAAATCTTATTATACCTCTTTGGAGCTTATCAGACCTGATTAGGGAGCCATTTTGTCTGCTGGGAATATTGGGATGGATAGATTTCTTGTCCTTGTGCATCAGGCTGTATGTCTTACCCATGTGACCTCCTACCAACGGACTCAAACTTCAGCCTAGTGTGTGCTGGGGTAATAGTGGGACTCTAAGAACCTAAATTTAAAGGATATGCACTCTCACCTCTGGTTATTTCATATTTGCAGACAGGCCTCATTTTATTGTGGTTCACTTTACTGTGATTCACAGATACTGTATTTCTTGTTTTTGTTTGTTTTTTTTTTACAAGCTGGAGATTCGAGACTTCGAGTGACAAGTGGAAGTCACTACACATGTGGCAGAAATAGCAACAGAAGTTCTCCTGTGGGCAAAATGCTATCAAACAGCATCACATGCTCCAGGGAAATCATTTGCTTAAAAAAAAAGGCAACTGCAATGGCAAAATTCACAGTTGTGTCATTTTAAGAAATTGCCAGTCACCCCATCCTTCAGGAGCCACCACCCTGATCGGTCAGCAGCCATCAGCATCACGGCAAGACCCTCTACTGGCAAAAAGATTACAGCTCATTGAAAATTCAGGTGACAGCATTTTTTAGCAATGAAGTATTTTTAACTAAGGGAGGTACTTGTTTTTTAGGCACAATACTACTGCACACCTATAAGACTACAGCGGAGTGTAAACAACTTTTACATACACTAGGAAGCAAAAAAAAAATTCATTCGACTTGCTTTATTGCAATATTCAATTTATTGTGGTGGTCTGGTAGTGGGTCGCTCACATCGAATACTACTTTAACAACCATTATGAACAAGGACAAAATGGTGAAAATAGCTGACTAAAATCCTGTGTGACAGGGTTATAACAAAAGCTGGAGCCCCAAATGTTTACCCCAGGGAATCCAAACTTGACTCAGATGATGAAAGAATAGAATACAATGTCAAATACATGCATGAAGATATTTATATTTTCAAACTAATGACAGCTCCTACATACAATAAAATCAATAGACATGTTATTTGGCCAGCTAATGGGTTCCACTGCCATTCCCGAGTTTGAGTATTTTCGATGCAAACTGGTTTGCCTCGGTTCTGGGGGAGCATTCCCAAAATTCAGGGTATTGATAGGTATCTGGGCTTATTACGTTCAGAATTCAAAGACAGGGTTCTCTGCTAAGCAGAAATCTGCTCATCACCTCATTCGTAGAGACAGACCTTAGTGTGTTTATCTCGCCTTCCTTATTCAGGTTCAATTTGGGAGATGGGTCTTAGCAACTAGGCATTTTCACTTCTTTAACTGATGTTTCCTACTGTTTTCTACTTTCACTAGATTCTAAGTGACTTTCCATGCAGCTACTTTTCCCCCGGTCTAATTGTGCACTAGGATATCACTGCAGCTAATGTACCACAGGCCAAAATAGTCACGGAATAGACAAGATGGAAGTTGAGCTCTCTCAGGCAATAGCAGGCGGAACACACGCAGTCAACAGTTCTACGGAGTCAGGGACCCTGACGCTTAAATTTCATTTCTCTGCCGTCCTCTCTTGATCTAAGGTGGCTATTCTTGCTATTGCTACCTCATCTGTATTCCAGACAGCAAGAGAGGGATGCCTTTCCTATGAGAGCCATAACTCACAACTTGCATACATCACTTCCACTCATACCCCATCGGCGATAATCTCATCACATTGCTGCAAGGGAGGTTGAGAAATGTGCTCTTTTTCGGGATGGACATATCCCAACTAAAACTCCCGTTATCTTAGATGAAGAAAATGGACCCCTTCATTTGAAAGTTTCTTTTTCACCCTGTCACAAAAAAAGTTCTAGAAGAGAAATAATTAATATATTTTGCCCCACGGGCCAGAAGCTAAATGTACAGAGACAGAGATCCAATCATACAGCTCATGCTCAGAGAATTAAAATTTCGTTTACCTGCAACTGTAGTAATTGTAATGGCTTGCTTTGCTCAGCATTATTTTCATTTTCTGATTATTCTATTCCTGACTTTGGTATTTTTTTGGAAGCAGCAGTAAGCCACAGATGAGTTTGTGGGTTGGCTTTTCCATTCTCTTGGGTCCTGGAGAGTTCTAAATATTGAATATTAATCCCAAGGTTCTTCTCACAGAATAGGTGCTATCTATCCAGACCCGGCTACCCCATCATGATGTAACATTCAATGATTCTCAGTGGGCTGTGACTTAGAAGACTATTCTTAAAATGTCCCGTTTGCTACACTAAACTTCCCTTTGATAAGAAAAATTCTCCAAGTGCTAAAAGGAGCTAAAGATTAATCTGTTAAAGGGACACCTCTATTTTTCTTCCCATAGATGCCTCCCAACTTTGAAATAAAGCAGCGCTCTATTTTGTTGATCCTTAGTTCACTGGTTCCTTTCTTTTTATCTATTGTTTATCCAGTTACTTCCAACTACCTCCTCCAGTCTCCCTTTCGATAACCCGGAAATACAGAAGGCCCAGGGAGCCTGGTTTGTTTTGTTAGCCACTCTTCCATTTAATAACACTGCTATCCTTCAAGGCGGTGTCTCTCTCCATTTCCTTCTGGTCAAATCAAGTTAAAGTTACTTTCCTTTTGACTGGGGACATACTCACCTGTCACCTAAATTCCTTTTGAGAAAGGCAGGTTGGCATTGCCATGGTCATGGGCAGTTCCTAATCTAAAAACAGCTCCATCTGCTTGTGTATTCTGCACAATTTTCTGAGGTCATGACACTTTATTGGGCTGTTTCAACTTGGCATGATCTATACAATGCTTGCTGAGCTGAAATAATGCCTCTTTCAGCCTGGTCTCTTGTCTTGCCCATAGCGCCAAGGAGAATTCTGTGGGACAGCCTGGTAAGTTAAATTTTATGTCGTCTTCTAATGTTACTTATCTCTCTAAATCCTTGCTTTTATCTCCATCATCATCATCTTATTCCATTTCAACAGTCCACTTTAGATCTGCCATTAATTTATTGAAATCCCAAAATCCCTTTTGCATTTACTGTTAGCCTGTGCAACCTCTTGGGGGCAACTTGTTTACGGTCAAATACATTAAAGAGTAGCCTTTCTTAATTCATTCTCCAGCGTGTCTCCTATAAATTACAAAGAAAGTCCTCTAGTTATAACATTGTGGGATTTGGGGGGAAGAAGTTCATCTTGAGCTTTCACAACAGTGTTTAGCAGCTGCAAAGGCAAGGAAGACAAAGCTGTCAGGTCATCCCCTGGAAATCCCAAGACCTATATTTTTAACGTTTGCATTCTTATTTACATAAATTTGTATGCTCCATTCAAAAGGCGCTGACTCCAATTACACAAAATAACACATGCAACTTCTCTTGATCTGAAAGTGGATAATCTCACATTCCAGGCTTGCTTTCCTGCTGCCCAGAGTGATTTCTTTGGCTTTTCCCTCTTTGCTCCCAGAAGTTTTCCTCCTTTATTCCTACCCACTAATTATAACCACTAATGAAGAATTATCATTTAATTATAAGACCGGAGTTGGTCCCAAAATATTCTTTTTTCAATTATGAGCTCACATTGGTATTGGGGCTTTCATAACACCTTCCTCCCCCCAGCAAGGAAACATTAGTCCTTGCTTCAGCTTGGGACCCCATAATCTGGGTCCAACATGCAGCCTTTCACCCAACCGAAAATTTCTGGATGGTGAGGAAGAGAGTTTGGATTCGAGGTAGAGTAACCACAGATTTCAATTATTCACACCAAATGCTACTTTCCATTGACCCCTATCGTTAAAAGCTTGACTATACTTACATTTGTGGCATCATTTCCCCCCTTCAGGTGGATGGCAAACAGAGCTGATTGCAAAACGAATTCAATCGAGTATTTTACAGCAAATTTATTGATCCCAGAAACCAGAGCCTCAGAGCAATTCCACTCAACCAAAGATAGCCCTGGTGTCAACATACAGACATCGGTCTGCTAATTCTGCCCTGCCAGGGGAGGGCGGGAGACCTGAGAATCACATAGTGAGATACCACCAAACCAAGAATGGTCATACTGCACTTTCCTTCTGCTCTTTGAAAAACTTTCCAGAAAGTTACTCCCTACCCTTTTTATACTGCTGTTAGCATTTCTGATCAGGTCTAGGAAAACACTGAGTAAACTCAGGACTGTCTACTGGATGAAGTGAAAATTAGTCAAAAGAGACCCATCCAAGGTTTATTGACTTCTGGTGTTAGCCTTTGAAATGGATTCTTTCTGTCCCCACAAACTGCTGGTCTATTTAGAACCTATCTAAACAAAGTTGGGGTACCTGGGTGGCTCAGTTGGTTAAGTGTCTGACTTCAGCTCAGGCCATGATCTCATGGTTCAGTTTGTGGGTTTGGGCCCCACATCTGGCTCTGCACGGACAGCTCTGAGTCTGGAGGCTGCTTTTCAGATTGTGTCTGTGCCTCTCTTTGTCCCTCCCCTGCTCGTGCTCTGTCTCTCTCTCTCAAAAATAAATAAACATTAAAAATTAAAAAAAAATAACCTACGTAAACAAAGTCAAACTAGGTGGGGCTGCAGGGGACTGAAGCAGAGACAAGGCAGTGAAGGGCTGGGGCAGTTGCCAACACATTTTGTGATGTGGGGGGTGTGTTTTGTTTGTTGTTTTAATCTTTGTGCCAAGTGATACCCTTCTCACTAGGAACTCAAGTCAGCAGAGGGGAAGTGCGGACCCCACTGAACACAAAGTACAGAAACTCAGTTCCAAGAAGCTTGGGTTGCTTCCCTGCTATGCCTGCAAAACATCAGGCCTGCTGATGGCATGAGGAAAGGCTTCCTGCTCAGCCAGGCTTTCACACCCTGCGGACCACTGCCTTGGGCGGGACTTGCCGCCAAGGCAAAATTACCAGGAACTGCCAGGCAAATAGATTCATTTCCTTTTAAAAAGTACAAAAAAACCCCTTCTAACTTGGATGCAAATTTTTAAAAAATAAATAATAAATAAATTAAATATTTATTGACTACCTACCAAAAAAAAAAAAAAAAAAAGTAANAAAAGCCATATTAAAAGAAGTTTTGTTTGTTTTTGATGTGCACCAACAATAGCTCTGTTTCATCCCAGACAGTGGATGGTGTGTCGCCTGAAGACGCACTACTGAAGCAAAGGACAGGAAGGTAGCAGGAATCCCAGATGTATGCGGTCCTTCTGGCAAGGTGTGCTTGCTCTACCAGACTTAGGCTCTCTTCCTAACGCAGGCTTCTCTTCTACCCCCTTCCCCAGCTTCCTTTTTTTTTTTTTTTTTTACGTTTTTAAGTTTATTTATCTTTGAGAGAGAAAGAGAGAGAGAGAGAGAGAGAGCAGAGGAGGGGCAGAGAGAGAGAGGGAGAGAATCCCAAGCAGGTCTTGCACTGTCAGCATGGAGCCCAATGTGAGGCTTGAACTCACAAACCATGAGACTATGACCTGAACTAAAATCAAGAGTTGGATGCTTAACCGACTGAGCCACCTGGGCGCCCCCGCCCCCAGCTTCCATTTCTTGACATAAGCAAATTGAGGATGTGCTTCCTCTAGGCCTACCATGTATATTGCCTTTCATTTATTCATTCATTCAGTTCATTTGCATAATTTGTTGAGTGCCCAGATACATAGTGAACAAAATAGGTAAACATAAAAATTCGCCAGGCACCTGGGTGGCTCCGTTGGTTAAGCCTCCGATTCTTGTTTTCAGCTCAGGTCAAGATCTCATTGTTTATGAGTTCAAGCCCCACATCAGCTTCCACACTGTCAGTGCAGAGCCTGTTTTGGATTCTCTCTCTCCCTTTGTCTCTCCCCACCCCCAAAATAAAATAAACATTAAAAAAAATAAAAAATAAATAAAAACTTGCTGTTATGGATTTATATTAAATTATTTAAATGGTGACAGTCCATGAGTCCCATGAGGCAGGTACTATAATGATGCCCTTTTTACAGGTGACTTGCTCAAAGTCACACAGCAAGTGAATAGCAGAGCTGGGGTTTGAACCCAGGCAGGCTGGCTCTAGAGAGCCCACACTTAACCATCAGGCTCTACACTTCTTGGTGGGATTGATGGGTGTGAGTTCAGGGTCAGAACAGTAGCTTCAGGCAAAACCTGTAATTTCTCTTCTAGAACCAAAGTCTTTCATTGCACAAGATAGCTTAAATAACAGGTACGTTGTTAAAAGTAGTATCATGGCTGGATTTCACACTAACATGTTGAAGAGGATCAGAATATGCCACCCCCAAATATGCCAGTTTGGCATAAGAATTATTTTGAGCTGAAAATGACTGAGAAATGACAGACTTGCAGGAAAAGCACCCACCCCACCCCCTCCAACTTCCCCATCACTTTTAGTCTAAAAGCAGCACATAAATTTCCCTTTCTAAAGGTTATATAAATTTTTATTTTTATTTATTTTTTTAATGTTTACTTATTTTTGAAGGAGAGAGACAGAACAGGAGCGGGGGAGGGGCAGAGAGAGAAGGAGACACCAAATCCAAAGCAGGCTCCAGGCCCTGAGCTATCAGCACAGAGCCTGATGCGGGGCTCAAACTCACAGACTATGAGATCACGACCTGCGCCAAAGTCAGAGACCCAACTGACTGAGCCACCCAGATGCCCCCAGAGGTTATATAAATTTTTAAATGTGCCTTCTTCTCCCATACCGACAAGAAGATGACTTTATCACCAGAAGTGATTCTTATCAATGGGTAAGGCACCAACTTGAGTCTGCATAACAAACATAATAAATAAGTCTTATCGCCCATTAATTTCCTCCATATGTTTATCTTCTCACAATTTACAATCCTGAGAAGCCCAAACCCTCCCTTCTCCTTTCTCCGGTCTCTTCTCCACATCTTACTGCCTTTTGTAAAAATAACCCCAGAACATAAAACGGCTTCTTTGAGTCCGCACTTCTTTTCTATGAAGACCTCCTTATTTGCAGTAATAAATTTTTTCTCTTGGTTATCTCTTTTTCTAGTTTGATTTGCATCACCCCAGGTACTAAGCCTAGGTTTTTTTCCCCCTCCTCTACAACATAAATTACTAAAATTACCGTCTCTCCTTCTAACAAGTTCTGATAGACAGAGGAAGGTAAGTCAAAGAGCTCAGAGCAGAACATTGAAAGGAGTGGGGAGGACATTGGGAGGATGGGGGGCGGGGGGGGTGGCAGAAGCTGAACACATGCATCTCAGATCAACACCTCTCAGTTCAACATTTTGCCAAGGGCAAGGGCACACTGGGGCCAACTGGACCATTCAGAATTGGGATTTTATCAGCCACTTGTATGAGATCCATTTGATTGTTTCACCCAAATAGCTCAAGACCAAAAGGCCTAACAGCCAACATGCTCAGATCATACTGTTCGGTAAGAAATGGATTCATTCTTACTTTGCCAATTGGCTTCTCAATCAGAGGGCTCGTAAAGCAGACTGGAGCTATGCTGCTGCTGTACATCGAAAGTTTCCATTGCTGTTCCTGCAAGAAAGGAAACACATGGGGGAGAGAGAGATTTCAGAGACTTGGCCGCCTTTGCTGCTGCACAGAGCCATTTTCCAGTTTTTCACAACAGTGCCTCACGCACTTAAAACCTAAGGGTTGTCACTTGAAGTACCTGAGTCAGCGGTTTTGAACGGGCATCTTTAGTTTGCAGTCAGTGCAAATTCAGTTAACCTTGTACAAGGACATATTACAAAACCATTTATGACATTTTGAAGGAATTCATGTACACATGTTGACACAGATGCAAAATATTTTCAGCCTAATCTGTTAAGGTATCTTCCTAGAACATAAATCAGACTATGTGAATCTTTTTAAAACAAAAATGACTTTACTAATCTCCCATTGCACAAAAACACTGGCCACAAGTAAACGTCTAGTTTTCAAATCTTTAATTGTATGTGGGATAACATCCAAAGTTCTCTAGCTGCCTTTCAGAACACTCCAAATTGTGGCTTTGTGTTTTTTGTTTTGTTTTGTTTTTTATTTTTTCTGCCTCAGCTCCAACTCTGTCCCACAATTTAACCTATCACTCAAGCCACATTATTCATGTGTTTTCCTCCATTCTATGCCTTTGTTAATGCTGTTCCCAGTTCCCAAAATATCCTTTCCTTGGTATCTGCCTATGATTTCCTACCTGTCCTATTAAGCCCAGCTCAGATTCCCTCAGAAACATTTTGCTATTTTTCTCTACTTCTTTTCTTTCCTGTATTTTTAAATTTTAATTCCAGTATAGTTAACATAATGTTATATTAGTTTCAGGTGTGCAATATAGCGATTCAACAATTTTATACATTACTCAGGGCTCATCCAATAAGTGTACTCTTAACCCCTTTCACTTGTTTTACCCATCCCCCCACCCACCTCCCTTCTGGTAACCATCAGTTTGTTCTCTAGAGTTAAGAGTCTCTCTTTTGGTTGTCTCTTTTTTTGTTGTTCATTTGTTTTGATTCTTAAATTCCAGATATTAGTTAAGTCGTATGGTATTTGTCTTTCTCACTTATTTCACTTAGCATTATACCCTTTAGATCCATCCATGCCATTGTACACAGGCAAGATTGCATTCTTCTTTATGGTCAAGTAATATTCCATTGTGTGTGTGCGTGTGTGTGTGTGTGTGTGTGTGTGTGTACACAACTTTATTCATCTATTGATGGGCACTTGGGTTGTTTCCATGCTTTAGCTATTGTAAATAATGCTTCAATGAACATAGAGATGCATGTAACTTTCCAAGTTAGTGTTTTCATTTTCTTTGGGTTAATATCCAATAGTGGAATTACTGGAACATAGTTCTAATTTTAGTTGTTGAGGGACCCCCATAATGTTTTTCAGAGTGGCTGTACTGGTTTGCATTCCCTTGCAATAGTGCATGAGGGTTCCTTTGTCTCCACATCTTCACCAACACTTGCTGTTTTTTGTGTTTTGATTTTAGCCATACTGACAGGTGTGAGGTGATAGCTCATGTGGTTTTGATTTGCCTTTCCTGGATGGTGAGTGATGTTGAGCATCTTTTCACAAGTCCTTTCACCATCTGATATCTTCTTTGGAAGTCTCTACTCATGTCTTCTGCCCAGTTTTTCATCAGATTACTTGCGGGGTTTTTTGGTGTTGAGTTTTATAAGTTCTTTACATATTTTGGATACTAAACAGATATGTCATTTGCAAATGTCTTCTCCCATTCAGTAGGTTGTCTTTTGGTTTTGTTGATGGTTTCCTTTGCTGTGCAGCTTTTTATTTTGATGTAGTCCCAATAGCTTATTTTTGCTTTTGTTTCCCTTGCCTCAGGAGACATATCCAGAAAAAAGTTGCTGTGGCTGATATCAAAGTAGTGACTGCCTGTGTTCTCTCCTAGGATTTTTATGGCTTCAGGTCTCACACTTACATTTAATTAATTTTAAGTTTATTTTTGTGTACAGTATAAGAAAGTGGTCCAGTTTCATTCTTTTGCATGTAGCTGTCCAATTTTCCCAACACCATTTGTCAAAGAGACTGGCTTCTTTCCATTGCATGTTCTTGCTTCCTCTGTCAAAGATTAACTGACCATATAATTTCTGGGCTCTTTTTTTTCTGTTCTGTTCATCTATGGGTCTATTTTTGTGCCAGTAGCACACTGTTTTGATTACTACAGCTTTGTAATATAACTTAAGTCCAAAATTGTGATGCCTCTAGCTTTGCTTTTGTTTTTCAAGATTGCTTTGGTTATTCAGGATCTTTGGCGATTCCATACAAATTTAGGGTTATTTGTCTAGTTCTGTGAAAAATGCTGTTGGTATTTTGATAGAGATTGCATTAAATCTGTAGATTGTATTTTCCTCTACTTCTAACGAGAGTCAGAATAAATTTCTTTCTACCGCAAAGTCCATGTACTATTATTCGAGTACTTGCCTCTCTCTGCTGAGAATGTGAGCTACCAAAGACAGAACTCGTGTTATAGTTATCTTTATATCCTTCATAGTCTAGCAGTGGTCTTATACATTGCTGTGATCCAAACATTTGTGCCCCTGCAAAAAGTCATATGTTGAAATCCCAATCCCTAAGGTGATGGTATTAGGTGATGGGGCCTTTGGGAACTGATTGGATCATGAAGGAAGAACCCTCATAAATGGAATTAAGGTCCAATTAATTAATTAAAGGAGGCCCAAGAGAGTTTCCTTGTTGTGTGAAGATACGATGAGAAGTCTATAACCCAGAAAGGGACCCTCAGCCAGCAATGTTGGAACCCTGACCTCAGACTTCAGCCTCTAGAACTGTGAGTTAGAAGTTTTTGTTGTTTTTTAGAAACCAAGTTCAAGGTGTTTTGTCATAGCAGCAGGAACTAAGATATACTGTAGGTGCTTTCTATTAATCTTTCTTTCGGCCAGCTGAGTCTTGTTCTCTATGTAGTCACTAATTTCCAAAGCACCCTTCTAATCCAGTTCTTTCCAACTCCCAGCTCTCATGCCCATAACACACATTTTACACTCTCTTTTCAGTCTTGTTAGAGGACACATCAAGAGGATTGTTCTTGAAGAAAAAACTTAATTGTAGGTACCAATAACCCCCTAAAATAAAAATGACCTTTAAAAATTAATTAACAGGTATTGATCCATCCCTACCTCCTGCTGTCCATTAATTGGCCATGTTTCTTGAGTGAAAGGAAGATTTTGCAGTGGCCTTAGCAAAGGATTGAGTTTGGGCCTCTGGAATCTCTACCCCTGCTGTTACTAATTATCGTACCCGGGGCAAATTACTTGTTCCAGGGGGGCCCGGCCTGTGAATGAGGTTTGCATTATTTACACACATCACGCAGGGAATTTTGAAACTAATTGTGGAGATGTCTGTGACCTGGAAAGGTGAAGCATAATTCCTGGAGGAGAAGCCCTGTACTTTACCTTTAGGAGAAGTCGGTCAAACCTCTGCCTTCTTCCCCGGGTCTGAAAACAGGGGTTATGGTTGAATTCCAAGGGAGGTGAGGATTTCTGTCCATTAGGAGTTAAACAGAGACTAGCAACTCACTTCACAGGTCATATTCCAGCCATCAAAGTTTAATTACTATCAAACCCTGTTGGCTCAGGTCCAACCATATTAGTGAAGCCATAATGAAAGTTCCAAGGGATCCCATTACCAAACCCCACCTTCCAGAGATAAAAAGACACTACATGGCACCAGGGAAAAGGCCAAAATATATTTACTTGAGATTGCAACTTTTATTGTTTTAAATGAAAATGTTGATGATCAGGACACATGATTCTGTTTTGAGGAAGTCAATCTGCAGACACAGTAGATGAATCTGAAGAACTTGCCCTTGGCTCTGAGGCTGGCCCAGTTGCTATGGCAATGTATAACTAGTTTTCTTATGTTGTTGTGCTGCCTGATTTTCTTTAGACTAAAGATTCCCTTGATACATTTGCACTGGGTATGGTTAAGACTAAAACAAGCCGGCAGTTGCAAAACATAGATTTCTTACCTAGAAATTATTGGTTTGGTGGGGAAATATGTGATGATTCTGGGCCATACATGCAAAGGAATTTCTGAAATCATGGGTTCACATGCAAAACAAAGTAGTGATGGGCATACAGTTATTATTAGTCAGTGTCTCCCTTTTTCGGTATCCTTTCTTCATTTCGGGATTTCCACATGAGGTTTTGTTGTTGTTCCAGGGATTGAGTGGCTGGGTGGCTGGTGCTAAGTGCTGCTCCACATTGAACTCCACATCTGCTAAATGTGGGGATGGGGGTGCTGAGAATGGACTTGGGCCAAGTGGAAGAACAGAGAATTAGAGAAAAGTCGTCGATTCCTCAGGCAGCTCTCTGCAAAAAGAGAGCAATTACTGCCCCTCATCTTCTTTTCATAATAACTTCAGAACACCCCTGAGAAGCTACAGAACTGTTCAGAGATCCCCACAGGAGAGGTACCTGGTGTTTTTGTTCTACGACTGAATTCCTAAAGGGAGACGGAAGAAGTGGTTAAGGACTTGAACTGTAATTACAACCTTCAGTGTTTATCCTGGCGCCTGAAATGTAAGAGCAATTCCTGGTGCTAAAGGACAGAAATAATCTAGGATTTTAAAGGACTGCAAGGATCACCTGATAGGCTCAGCTAGCTGAATGAACAGTGGGTTCAGTCCAGATGGCATCTACTTAAGGGTGCATTGCTGAGCAGCTCAAACAAACCTAATAACCCTGAAGGAAAGAATGAGTCTCTCCTTCGCAAATCTTGATTTTATACTACACAGAAAACATGGACACTGTTGTCCATCAGCTCCGCACCCCTGCTCCCCAACACCTTGGGGCTTGGAACAATGTGTTTGGTTTTGAGGTGGAAACTGAACCTAATTTAAAGGTTTCCATGTCTCCATCCAGCCTTACCTTGTCACATTATTTATCTGGAGTAAATATGATTGAGAGTGCTTTTTAAGAACTGCCAGCACGGCACTTTAGTTGCTCTGCACAAAAGTCCTGAGCTGTTTCTGGGACCTAGGATGTTGAGGGAACTGGGACATTGCAAACATTCAGTGGGACCCCAGGAAGGAGAAAGTTCTGGCAAAAGGACAGGAGATAGGTCATCACCGTTGCTCTAGCCCCTGTTTTCTCAGGCCTTCCGACCTGAACCAACAGGGAATTGGGTTCACCCTGCCCATCCCCCACTCAAGTTGCTTCCTTGCAAGGGTCAAGCACACAGATGCAGAGGTGAGGTGGCCTTGGGAAGGGAGGAGAACTGGGTGGAGGGCCATTAAATGTTGACTCACTTAGGCTTACCCAGACTTCCTCCCTTTTTCCACACTCTAATACAATTTTGGTGAGCTTAAGTAAACTGTGCACACTGCTAAGTTTTCCTACTTCCTTTTGGGTTATTATCACAGACCTAGACTAGCTCCAGTATATGAAAATCCTCTCCCTCAAAAACTTGCAGGCATAGAGTCACAAGGGTAAATGTACCCACAAAATAGTCCAGTTTCTATGTTTTCTGGGCAGAATTCTGTTACAGGCTGCCCTGCTTACTCATTCTTCAGCGTCTCCCTCAGTACTCATTTCCCTTAAATGCTCTGCTACATTTTTGCATTTAAATTTCCATTTCTTGATGTTTCACATGCTGATTTTTAAAATGTCCCCTGTGCTTTTTCCTTCCTTTACTCTGTTTTATGCATCTTCAGCAGCACCTGTACCTACACCACAAGGCTACCATCACAAAGAACATTAAAACAAGTGCTTTCGAAACACTCAACAACATTAATGGGACTCCTGAAAGAAAGAGGGGCACTCCCTTCCCCGCATGCTTGTGTCTACGAGTTTCCTGCCAGCCTTTACCCAAATGTTCATATATTTAGCTACAACATCACTTTGCATCACAGTCTTTTACATTTTCCACCTAACATCACATTACATACTTTCTGTGTTGTTACACAGTCTTTGGACTGTGTAATATTTAGCGACTACATAATGTTCCATCAACAAAGCAGAACATAATGTATTCAGTATCTTGATAGATATTTTCATTATTTCCATTTTCCCTCTAATTTTTTCAAAATTTAAAAAAAGGTTGTATTGAAACAATTCATGTCACATACAATTCACCCATTTAAAGCACACAATTAAGAGGCACCTGGGTGGCTCAGTCAGTTGAGCATCTGACTCTTGATTTTGGCTCAGGTCATGATCCCAAGGTTATGGGACCGAGCCCCATGTCAGGCTCTGTGCTAAGTGTGGAGCCTGCTTAAGATTCTCTCTCTCTCTCTCTCTCTCTCTCTCCCACCTGCCCCTCTCCTCTGCTTTTGCTCCTCTCTCTCTAAAATAAAATTAAAAATTAAAAAAAGTAGTAGGCACACAATTCAATATTTTTTAGTTTACTCACAGTATTGTATAGCCATCACTGCAATGTAATTCTAGAATATTTTTGTCCCCTGTCAAAAGAAACCCTTTACCTACTAGCAGTTATTCAGCATCCCTCCAGCTGTTCTCCTCCCTGTCTCAGGCCCCAGGCAAGCACTAGTCTACTTTCCAGCTCTATTTTTGCCTATTCGGGACATTTTATATAAACGGAATTATATAATTTGTGGTCTTTCATGACTTTCATTTAGCATATTTTCAAAGTTCATCCATGTTGTAGCATGTATCACTAATTCATCCTTTTGCATTGCGAAAAAATATTCCATTGAATGGATATACCACATTTTCTTTATCTGTTCATCCATTTGTTTCCACTTTGTGGATATTAATAAGGCGTCCGTGAGCATTCACGCCAAGTTTTTGAATGGGATGTATGTCTTCATTTCTCTTGACTATACACGTAGGGGTGGGAATACTAGATCGTAATGTAGCTCTATGTTTCACCTTTTGAGGAACAACCAAACTATTTTTTTCCTATAATTAATTAATACCTACAAAAATATACTTTTTTTCTCTTGAATCATTTCTTCAGAATATATTTCCAGGAGTAGGGTTTCTGTGCCAAACATAGGGACATTTTTAGGGCTTTTATTCTACACCATCCAATTACATTTTTCAAAAGGATTAAACCTGGTTGACACAACTACAATTCGTATTTATCATGTATGTATACACACACACAACTCTTTTTGTCTATACAGCAAGCTTATGAGAAAGATGCCACAATTATCTACATATTTATAGATGAAGATACTAAGGCCCATGGGGCTTAGTAACTCAGCGTCAGATGACCAAACAAAGCAATGCAATGCCTCTTTTATGGGCTTCATTTGCTTCAAGTATCTGTACCCAGTATGTCCCTGGCTTCAATGAGTAATTGCTGACTATGTCTCTATACTGTCATTTCTTCAGATTGTGTCACAGTGAAACAATAAGCATGGAGTCAGAGGCACGAGATCAAATTCTAGCCCCATAACTTGCTAGCTCTGAGATCTTGAGTAAGAGCCACTGAATCATAATAAGCCTCAGTTTCCTCAAATATAAAACAAGATGATACCTTTACCATAGGCTTGCCTAGATGATTTAAATTAAAATTTGGCTCTGCCAGAGAAACGTACATAAAAAATGCTAATATTATTTTCCATGTGAATAACAAATGTTCTATTTTATTTTTCCTTGATGCCCTCTTCAGAATGAAATATCAGATACCTAAGAATTTCTATTATGATTTAACAAATAGATTTCCTCCCCTTTGTCAGTCAATAAATTATCCTCACAGTACTATAACTTAGCTCTCTACTAAATTTATAAGAGTTTTTGTATAGAAATGTTAGTAAGTAATACAAAGGTTTATAACGTTTTCAATAAAAATTTTAACAATTATAGATTATAACTACTACAAAAGCTATAAATACAATAGGAAAGTTACAGAAGTTTATTAAATAAGTTTAAATAGATAAATTTATTTTTTAACTTTAAAAAAATAGTCAAAAGTTCGGGTGCCTGGGTGGGACAGTCAATTTAATGTCTGACTTTTGATTTCAGCTCCAATCATGATCTCATGGTCGTGAGATTAGGCCTTTACATCGGGCTCTGCTCTGGGTTTGGAGCCCACTTGAGATTCTCTCTCACTCTCTCTCCCTCTGCTCCTCTCCCTTGTACATGCTCTCTCTCTCTCTTTCTAAAATAAATTTTAAAAATTAAATTAAAAAAATTAAAGTTTACTTGTAAATCATAATTATAAATTTTAAATTTATTTAAAATAAAACAAAATTAAGAATAAAAAGAAATCAATTATTAGTTAACAAAATAAGCATAGGCTCATAAAAGTAAATGCTTATAAAATAAATACATGTCTAGCTCTAAGGACCTGGTAAATAAGATAATAATGATATAGTGAAAAGGGCCCTGGCCTCCTATTGTGAAGATTTGAGTTTGAGAACAGCAGTGATGCTTACTTGATGTGTGACCTCTTTGGGATTCTATTTATTCAGCAATGAAAATCATAGTATATAATTTGTACTTTTTAAAAAATAAGATCAAAATAAAGCAAGGTATTTGAAGACAATCAGCACCACCAAAGAATTATACATCTCTTCGGAATGTCAACACCAAGACGTGATAGCTACACCACATAGTGGTCCATTCCTTGTATGATACAAACCCTAAATTCTCTAGCAGTTCAGAAAAGATAGGAAGGAAAATGAAAATGGGAAGTCATCTATGCCAACACAAAAAAACATCACATAGAAAAAAAAAAATAGTTCCCCCAGTTCCCATATGTCACTGATGGTCAACTTCATACCCAAAACGATCCCAAAAGTTTGGGCTCTGAGAGATCCAATTTAAGGTGATCACAATGGAACCTTCAACAGAAGGGAGGGAGGCAGCCAGGGATGCTGTAACCTACATCTCTGCAGACAAGGGCTGCTTAGAGACTGGCAGTAAATTTGGGGAAAGGTATCAACAGATAAGAGGCATCTTATAGGTTAAATTGTGTCCTCCTAAACTTCATATGTTGAAATCCTAACTCCCAACACTTCACAATGTGATTGTCTTTAAAGGGGTGATTTAATATTTAACATGATGTCATTAGGGTCCCAATCCAAATGACTCCGGTCCTTATAAGAAGGAATTTATACACACACACATATAGAAGGAAGATCACGTGAAGTCACAGGGAGAAGGTGGCCATCTACAAGTCAAGGAGAAAAGTCTCAGAAGAAGTCAACTCCTCTGACACTCTGAAGTCAAACTCCTACCCTCCTGAACTGTGAGAAAATAAATTGTTTAAGCCACCTAGTCTGTGATACTCAGTTATGGCAGCCGTAAATAATTAACACAAGGTATCTTAGCAAAAAAGATAATCAGCTTTTAGGACAGAAACCTTTTGGGGACTTTTAGCTAGTTAGTATAGGAAAGGTTTCCAAATGAATTGGGGAAAGGATGCCTCAGTGACCGGTGATAAAGCAGATGCAGAAGTCTGAATGGGTGGTGTTCTGTACATCAGTACTGAGCAGGCCCTGGAGCTCCCCCAAGTCCAGTGGAAGAGAGAGGATTCAAAAGGAGCGGTGCATTTTAAGGACTGAGGAGGAAGAGCACCCAGTCCCGCCCGGAGAGCAGTTGTGACCGGGAGGCTTCCAGAAGGAGCTGGTGCAGGAGCAGAGTATAAGAAGTCAGAGCAAAGTTAGGTAGACAAAGAAGTGATATGGGGCCAAGACGAGCTGGAAGGGCTGGGGATATGCAACGTGGTTTACAGTGTTTCAGGAAGAGGAAATCTCATGAGGGCAAGAGGTATGGAGTAAAAACAAACGTTGACTTTTTATGTGAGCCACAAATAATTTGAGGCTGTTAGATCTTACAGAGTAAGACAGAGGTGGTGAGAGATGGCACCGGAAAGGTAGGCAGGAAGCCCAGGATTCTTTCATAACGATGTTTGAATGGATTACTTGGCGGGCAGACAGGAGCCTGAATTTGAGAGGAGGAAAGACGGCAACTACTCGAGCTGCTGTTGGAAGCAATCCGGAAAGATCAGCTAATGCCTGAAAACCTGGACTAGCCCCGTAGCAGAAGGGCGATACAAGTGGAGAGACTTCAGAAAGTGTTTAGAATTAAAATCCTGAGAACTTAAACATTGCTTGAAAGTGGAGATTGAGCTGGGAACAATTACTGGTTCCTTCCAGGTTTCTAGGGAGTAAGGAGGTAAAGACAAGGAATACAGACTCTTGATAAGATTCCAAGAAAAGGGGAGGATGTGGTAAGGATGCAGGGGAGGTGGGGGGGAGGGGACCGTGGGTTTGCATCAGGGTAAGCCTGGGGCACCAAAAGGTGCAAAGAGCACTCACTACTTTGGAGTTCTGATTTTTAAATGTATCGTTATTTGATGGCACCTTTGTACTGCATTTTGGCCCTAACCTGTCTCCCTGTCTCAACGTGAACTTTCCTGTGCGGCCAAGATCTTCTTCTCTCTCCCATGCAAACACTTGGCTTATTCATTCCCCAGCTCTTTCTCACACCTTTGCCTCCCCTTCTCATAGACGCTGACTCCACCATCTACTAGTCGTGGAAACATACGCAAGTTGCTTCACCTTTCCAAACCTTATACTTCCTCCCACAGGAAATGAAGATAATGATAGTGCCCATTGCAACGAGTTCCTTGTGTAGAATAAATGAAAACAACAACAACAACAACAAAATTAAGGGTTTCAAGGGAGCACAAGGAAAGATGCCCTAACCCAGCCCTGATGGTGGAGATGAGTGACGTTTAGGGAAACCAAGAAATCTTCACACAAGCGATAACCTTACTTCTACCTACTTTCACTCATAAACAACTCTTCCTTGGACTTCTGGAAGGTTCTCCACTCTTCCTCTCCTCAGCTCTGCTCTCCAAACTGTACCTGAGAGACTGAGAAGTCTTTTCAAGAATAAATGGAATTGTGATCCTCCTGTTCTACTGTCTTTCCCCTTAAGCCTAACACCCCAGAGGTTTCCCACTGCTCTCAGATAAAAACTAAAATTTTATCTTGGCCTGCAAGGCCTTTCTGGTCAAACCTCCTCCTACCTCACCTGACTCACATTGCACCATTTTCCTCCCTTTGGTGTTTTGAGCAACAGGTTCTCTTCTGCCACAGGACCTTTGCTTATGCTCCTCTCTCCCCTGAAAAAACTTGCCCCTGCCCCTGCATCCCATTCAACCTCCTCACTTCAATTTCCAAGTCACTCCACTTCTCCCCTCAGTTCATCTCAGCTGTCATTTCTCAGCTGGGTTCTATTTTCCTCCTCCTGTGTTCTCATCCCACACAGCATTTCTCCTTGGCAGATCTTATCAGAGTTGTTCTTGATTTGGGTACTTTTTGTACCTATATTTGTATGATTTTTAATAAGAAAGCACACATTATTTGGGTTCTAGGTAGTATTTTCACTATAAGCATCTTTGCTGTAGATTCCTTACAGCAAATATTTTCACCACATAACTAATTTGCCATATAGCAATTTTGCTCTAAGAGATAATAAAAAGATAACTGATTGAAGGTTGGTTTGATTTCTCCATGGACACCGTAACCCCCCTTTTATATTCTACAAGTCTTCGCCTTGGGGCACCTGGGTGGCTCAGGCGGTTGAGTGTCTGACTCTTGATTTCGGCTTAGGTCATGATCCCAGGGTCATGGGATCAAGTCTCGTGTCAGGCTCTGTGTTGAGCATGGACTTTACTTAAGATTCTCTCCCTCTCTCCCTCTGCCCCTCTCCCCTGCTCGCATGCACGATGTCTCTTTGTCTGTGTCTCTCTTTCTCATTAAGATAGATAGATAGATAGATAGATAGATAGATAGATAGATAAAAACTTTTTTTAATTAAAAAAAAATCTTAGCCCTGATAATGGTCGATGCAGTGGTGCAGAGTCTTGAACCCACATTTCCCATAGAACTTAGCAACATCTATCAGTGGACATGTGACAATATGCCAAGAACAAACAGCATAGATGGGTTTCACAACACAATACAAAGCTTAGTTACAAATATGCATTCCAGTGTTTGGAAACTGATTCCTCTCTTAATGAATGAAGAAATTTCAGTGAAAAAAGAAAAAGCAAGATGCTGGAGGAGACAAATCAATAAATAAGCAAAAAACCTCGCAAATATATAATACTATGACCGAAAGGCTTTGAAGGTAAGCATTTGGGGACAATCCACAAAATAAAATCAGTTATTTGTGTAATATTGCCATAAATCTATATACATTTTACATGTATTCAAATATTTCGTATTTTACAACAAAATCTTTTAAATTTTGTTACTCATTTTTCATATTTCATGATGTCCTTTTGAATGAAGATCGTTTTCATTTTTCATGATTTTATTTTTTATACCAAAATTTATCCTATGGCCAATTAGTTAAGCAGTGAAATGTCAGTGATGAATATGCTTGTGACAAGGTGCTTTTAGCAAAAATACTAAATACATATTATTTGTCTCCATTCTCCATAATTCTTAAGTTTCCCCCAGGTCAGGGCTTCTCTATTTTTATCCATCACTGTGTCCCCAAACTCTGGCATAGCACCTGACTTATCATAGGCACTCAACAAATATATATTGAGTAAATAAATGAATGGGTAAAATAAACATATGGCTGAATTTCTAAGACACTTCTTGGAAGACAAGAGAAGAACAAAACAGGGTAGCATTTTCTAGGCAGTAGATTAACACACATATAGAGAGAGGTGAGAGAGCAAATATATTTAAATAAGTGCAAATTATCTGAAGGGTCATAGGGTACAATGCAGGCCGGAGAGGCAGGCAGGGTGAAATCATTAAGGATGTTGATTATCATGAAGATATGAAAAATCCAGCAAAAGATTTTAGGCAATGATCACCTAGATTAGCCATGAGTCTACAAAAATCACTGTGGTGTCCTAGTGAAGAACATATTAGAGGTGAGGCTGAAGGCCCAGAGGTCAGGCAGGGTCCTGGGAATGAAAATAGGCAGTGACACTTCAGGATACTGGGAAGAAACTGGATTCAAAAGAATCAGTCTATCATCCTCATCACAGCTAATTGTTGAACAATATTAAAGGGTTTATTCATTTATTTATTTTGAGAGACAGCACACACGAGCAGGGAGAGGGGTAGAGAGAAAGAGGGAACGAATCCCAAGCAGGTTCCATGTTGTCAGCACAGAGCCCCACACGGGGCTCAATCTCAGGAACCATGAGATCACGACCTGAGCACAAGTCAAGAGTCAGATGCTTAACTGACTCAGTCACTCAGGCACCCTGTTTTGTTTTGTTTTGTTTTTAATATTACTTGGCTTTTTGCCTGTGCTTAGTGAATGCCCTCATTCCATCTCAATATCCAGATATGGAGTTAGTCTTATATTTTTGGGTTCCCAAATAGGAGAGTGGAGGTGCCTCGACAGTGTGGGTGGGGAATGGGAAAGGAAAGGCATAATCAAAAGGCATAAAAACCTGCTCATTAATTGGGGATGCCAATGAACTTTAACATTTTAAACCAATGTAACTTTTAACTAACTTAAACCAACTTAAACTAAGTTTTAAATTAATGTGTGCTTTTTGTTCCATAGCAAAGGAACAAAATGAGTACAGGTGATGTGAATAAATGGGCAAGATATGAGTAAATTAGGGTAGCTATCCTGTGAATGACATTTTGGCAACAAATTACCTTCACTATAGTTACACCATAACATTCAGAGCCAGCTCCATGGGTGTGTGACCTGTACACAGAACTCAGTACTACAAGAGCCCTGTGCTTGGCATAAGTCTCTGTTGTTGCCATCTTAAAATTCTTAATAATTTTATCATTAAATTTCATTTTGTAAGTGAAATCTGATGGGGTGGTGGACAGAGTATACATATGTACGGAGGAAATACACCCAGTATGTATGACTGCTGCTTCTGGCCATCCCATTTGCATATAGTGTTAGCGATGTCCTATGAGCATAAAATGCCAGGGGAACCACAATGAGTGGGATTTCAGAAAGACTTAGTGCAAGTACAAGGTGTAGGTGTGTTATGTCTACAGATGAGTAAACAGAGACACTAAGAGCCCCAACACACCATGCTCTCCATTTGGACTTGAACTTGCTCCAAACATAACATGGAGGCAATAATGTTTTTAAAAAAACATGAACAACCAAGGAACCCTATCATTTCCTTTACTCTCCTATAGGCCAGGCACTTAAGCTGAAAATGATCATATAGAAAGAAAGGAAAGGTTAGGGGTAATTCATAGTTCTTCTTCCTTATAGTCTTTCCTGATTCCTCCAAAAGTAGAAAGGGTTGGTAGTATATGTGTGTATCAAGAGATGAAATAAAAACACTTGAGTCAACTGTGCATTGTATCCACTGTTCTGGCAAGAATGAAATATACATGCTTACACAAGCCACGAAGTATTGTTTAATTTCAGTGGGTCTGCATAAAAGTTGAATACTCTTATATTTACATTTAAAGTTGACATTGCAATCTGTAGCTATAAATGATAAAATTCATACTAATAATTTAATATTTCGTTACTTGGAATGACTACAAACAGCAAATAAAAAACACCATGACAAGCAGAGAGAGAGAGACTGCAGAAGAAAGGAAAACACTGTATATTTTAGTACATTTAATGGCATTAGTTTCACCTGCTTTTTGAACCAAGGCTCCTGCATTGGCATTTGGCTAAGGGCCCTGCAATTAATGAAGCCAGGACCTCTCCTAAAAATCTAAGCACGGCCAGGTACTAAGGTTGCATTGCCATGTACTAAAAGTAGCAGGAAGATAATCACCAATCTTGTTGATAACCAGTTAAAAAAGAGCTAACAAAATCCAACTGTATTTTGAAAACTAGCTTGTCTATACAAACTGCCACAGTGTGCACGACCTGATAGGTGAAACCTATGCTTTTAGGCGAATTTATCTTGATGTGATGTAAGAAGACTACGATAAACTATACTTGATACATTCCAGCACTTTTCCCAAATCAGGAGCTCACATAAAGTACAAGTGACACAGACAGTCAAACTGGATTCCAGAATTACTAAAAATGATCTCTCTGAAAATGTATGAGCTTCATCTGGTCGAGGCACCTCTAAATACCCTTTAACAATAGGCTTAGGCTAAGCTTTGAATTTTTAAACAATATAGACAAAATTTCTGTTTTCAAAGATTCAATCAATTGATATTAGTATAAATTTCATGCAATGTCAAAAATAATAAAAAAATGAAAATATACATGCATACTTTACACCACAACACAACTTCTTTCTTTTTTTTTTTTTTACAAATAGTTTATTGTCAAATTAGTTTCCACATAACACCCAGGGCTCATCCCCACAAGTGTCCTCCTCCATGCCCATCCCTCCTCCCCCCCACATCCATCAGTCCTCAGTTTTTGTCAGCATTCAAGAGTCTCTCATGGTTTGCCTCTCTCCCTTTCCCCCACCTTTTCCTCCCTTCTTCTCCCCCTTGTTCTTCAGTTAAGTTCCTCCTACACGTGCAAACATATGATATCTGTCCTTCTCTGCCTGACTTATTTCGCTCAGCATAACACCCTCAAGGTCCATCCATGTTGCTACACATGGCCAGATTTCATTGTTTCTCATTGCCATGTAGTATTCCATGGTATAGATAAACCACATCTTCTTGATCCATTCGTCCGTTGATGGACACTTAGGCTCTTTCCAACCACAACACAACTTCTAAGGAAAAAGGAAATAAGCATTTGTTCTCACACTTTCAAGCTTTTCTCAGTTCCCCAAGCAGATGTATTTTCTTAATTTTTTTAAATAATTATTCATTTTTGTGAAAGAGAGAGAGAGTGCAAGTGGGGGAGGGGCAGAGAGAGAGGGAGACACAGAATTTGAAGCAGGTTCCAGGCTCTGAGCTGTCAGCACAGAGCCCAATGCGGAGCTTGAACCCACAAATGGTGAGATAATGACCTGAGCTGAAGCTGGACGCTTAACCCACTGAGCCACCCAGGTGCCCCAGATGTATTTTGACTGTACTCCTATCTTTCTTACAGTGACTCTTGGATTCATTTTTCAGATCTAGACATGGCAAAGTTAAAGATGTCTTCACCAGTCTTCCCTCCTTGAAGCTAAAAGACTGTTCAGAGTTACTCTAATATTTCAAGAAGTATGTACCGCAATAACATTTCCAAACAATATAGCCCTTAACTGGTCATCCTAAAACTTCTTTGTGCTACTAGAAATTAAGTGAGGTCAGTTGGCAGTCCACAAATGGAGCCATAAGCCATGGGCATAGGTCTCCCAGAAAGCAGACAGGCAGTGCAATTTCAAGTGTAACGGTGAAGGATGCCCACTCACTGGTTATCTGCACCTGAGATTTCTTTTGTACATCAAAGACATACATTCTGTAATTAATAATTGACAAAAGGGCGTAATGTGTAAAATTCCCTGGGAAAGATGGCATGTGGTTCCTAATTCACAATAAGGGGAAAATGACTGAGGGAGGATAATTCAGGTTTTGATAGGAAATCGAGAAAAGATGAATCACCAAGAGCTGCATTTGCGGGGGCAGGTACAGTGGGTACCCGGCACTGCATCTGTCCCACCACCGGGTTTGCGGGTTCCCTGACTGAATGTTCTATTCTACAGTGATTTACAATGTTTTTAATGTTTATTTCTGAGAGAGAGAGAGACAGAGTGCAAGTGGGGGGAGGGACAGAAAGAGAGAGAGAGAGAGGGAGACACAGCATCTGAAGCAGGCTCCAGGCTCTGAGCTATCACCACAGAGCCCAACACAGAGCTCGAACTCACGCTCCATAAGGTCATGACCTGAGCCGAAGTTGGACACTTAACCGAGACACCCAGGCGCCCCTATTCTACAGTGATTTATAAGCCCAAAGCAGCACTCTCCATTTTAATAGGGCAAGAAAAAAAATTCCTAACAATATTGCCCACATTGCAGATTCTACACCATGTAATTTATATCATTTTAGGTATTTACATGTGTTTATGGCTATAATTCTTAGGGAACAGGACTGGTGTTTTATGGAAGCAGTTATTGACTCACCAATAGATAAGCTCCTCCAGACAAAAGAAAAGCCCTCTAGGCTACACTTTAGGACAAGACCAAAGGTAACTCCTACTTGGACATGCCCAGGGATGCATCTGGTGTAGGGTTCATGGCACAGCACTATATGCTCATTTCATATTTCAATTGTTAAATCAGCTGTTTGGTTTTCTTAGATATGATACATTATCCAAACTGCATTCAACTTGAAGAAATAGTATTTAGTGTCAGAAGAGCTGTTTGAGTATTTTGTCTTCTTGATTCCTCGAAGTAAAGATGCTTTTACCTGCCTCCCTACCTCATAGTTTTGTAATGGATGGTCACCCCAGTCAGACACAATGATAGAGGCATTTTTGGCATTGTGTGAAGTTCTCAGAGCAACACTCCACAGGAGGGAAAGCATATATGCATGACTTACAAACTAGAATGTACAGCACCACACAAATGTTTGTTTCTCCCAAACAAAAAAAAGAAATAGAATTCACAGTGATACTTAGTAGATTAGTTAGAGAGGATGCATGCCAATGACATTTTTATATGAAATTTTATTATGAAAGGTAAAAAATTAAAAAGCAGTTATGGTTTAGGACATGGAGTCACCTCTGCCTCCTTGTCCCTTAGTGGGTCTGACCTTCCTTTCATCTCTCTAATCAAAGCAGTCTGGGGCTTCCCAGACCTCTCAGGTCAAGGAGGACAGAAGTTTTCTCTCCTTCCTTTGGGACAGATGGTCTCCTGCTCAGCAACCTGGAGGTCAGCCAAGGCTCCATCCATGTGGAAACTCCTCCCAGTCATTGCTGTGAAGGAAGCCACCATCCTGATGTCTATCTCTATTGGGTTCCCTTCCTCCCCGCTGTTCTTGAACTTCATACAAATGAAATTATGCAAAATGTACTTTTTTGGATCTACATTCTTTTCTTCAATGTTATGTTTTTGAGATTCATCATGCTTGTATATGCCTATAATGATTTACTTTCAGTGCTCTGTAGTATTCCATTCTATGAATATATAAAAATTTATCCATTTCACTGATGATGGGCATTTGTACTATTTCCAGTTTGGAGCTACCATGCATAGTAATACTACGAACATCCTTACCCATGCCTTTTGGTGTATATATATATTCTATGTGGTATATACTGGGAGTAGAATTGCCAGGTTGTATTCAATTTTAATAAACTAAAGAATTTCCCAAAGGGGTTGTACCAATAGGCACACCACCAAATTTATATTTCCTCCAGCACTATCTTTTAAAACATTCGTTTTTCTGCTTATAACGGCCAGAGCTGATTTCTGTTGCTTACAAGTAGGAATTTCATAACACATGTGAAAAACCTGGAAAGGAGTATTACAGGTTGAAAACAGCAAAGAGAGAGGCCCTGAGGCCATTATGTAACTACCTTGTCTTGACTATTTACTAAGCAACTGCTGTGCCTCAGTGTTCACACACACACAGATATCCAGATAGGTAGGTAGACAGACAGACAGAAATAATCTCAGTTAATTGTTCTATAGTATGCCAGGTACTATGTTAAGTAAAACCCTATGAAGTAAAACCCTAGGATTAATATTCATGCAGACCAAGAACCCAACATTTAACAAACTGAGATAAATTGGTTAAGATCATCTATATAATTACAAATCAGGATTTGAACCCGAGATTGTCTGGCTCCAAACGCTATGCTGTTCACTGATACACCACGCTAAAAAAGCTAAGAAAAGAGTTCATTAATTTATGAGGAGTATTTAGAACAGATTCTGTTAACTCTAAATGACATTAGACAGCACCAACTATCCTCCTAGGTTCCTTCTATTTCCCAGTATCTGTGTAGAGCATCCTAGGCAAGATGGTGGGTGTGTTGTGGAAAGGATGGAACACTCCACGGAATGTAGAGAATGACTAATTATTTGCCAATATTCTTCAGCTGCTAGCAGCTACTGAGGGGCATTCCAACTCTGGTAAATGGAGAGCTTTAGGTAATAATAATAACTGATATTCATAAAATGTTTTGCACCCTAACACTTCACAGGTCAGAACACTGCCTAGGACACAAGGAGCACTGTGTTTCTTCACCATCTACATTCAAGTATTTCTTTATTTCTTTAAAATTAGCCTTTTTTTTCAGGAGGGGTACAGAGTAGAGAAGAATATAAATTTGTTTTCTATTACATTTATTTTATTTTATTCTTACAAATAAATAATAAATTTGAACCAGCTTATCAAAATACTGAGCTGACTTACCCTGTAAGAATTTTACAGATTGGAAGACTGATGTGTTTTGGTTGGTTGGGGGTTTTTTTGTTGTTTTTTTGTTGTTTTTTGTTGTTGTTGTTGTTTTCTTTCTTTCTTTTTTTGGGGGGTTGGTTTGCCTTCTTGCTATCACTATGTTGTTGGTAGTTTTTTGATGTCTGATTGGCCTAAAGTGTTACTGATGCATGGTTGCTGATAAATGCTTTAAGGACATTTTATTAAAATAAAGGGTATTCCTTCCTTGGGTGGAACTTCCCCCAATTCTCTTTTTAAGCTTCTATTTCCTAAAACTTAGAAAATTAACAGAATACTTTAAAATAGAATAGATTTGGCAACACTTGTGGCATTTCTGCATATTATGTGCCTGTAGTTTTAAAATAAAGTCACATCAAAAGGCAACATTGGAATCCACTTAGTAGTAACAGGGGCACCTGGGTGGCTCAGTCCATTAAGCATTCAGTCTTGGCTCAGGTCATGATCTCAGGGTTAGTGAGTTCAAGCCGTGCATCTGGCTCTGTGGTGACAGCTCGGAGACTGGAGCCTGCTTCAGATTCTATGTGTCTCCCTCTCTCTCTCTCTGCCCCTCCCCAACTCGTGCTCTGTCTCTCTCAAAAATAAATAAACATTTTTACAAAGGAGAGAAATCAGTAGTAACAATCAACTCCTAAAAAAGACTTCCATTCAGCCAAATAAAGCAGGGTAGAGTAAGGCAATAGGAAGAATTGAAATATTTTCCCTTGGCTGCTTATTTAATTACATTGTTTCCTGAACCAATTCTATTTTGAACACTTTTCTCTAAACATTACTATTGAGCAGACAGTTACTGTATCATCTGCTGCCTACTGCTTATAATTGACAAGTGATTGCTAGATGCAAATTGTATAATTAATCAGCCTTGAAGAGAAGTGAAAACTGTGTCCCCAATCCAAATGCAAAGCTAGTTTTTGGTGTTAGCATGGTCTAGTTTTGCAGCATGGGCTGATGTGAGCACATGCATATAAGCTGCTCCTCTCATTGGACCACTTCAGCCTTGAGAATGTGGGCAGCTGACTCCTGCATTACACCAGGTGGGGCTGGACATCTTCATGCACTTCATCCAGTCATATTCAAGGGCAGGGAAATGCCTTTCCATTGTCAGGGAAAGGCAGCCACTTCTAGTGAAGAGCAGATGTAGCAGATGCTAGGCCCAACTGTGCAATACCAGAAAAGCACAAACCCCAGTAACAGTATTCAAGTAACACTCCCTTTCCAATTCTCAACTCTCTGAATGGACAATTTATTCTTTCTGACGGCCTCCACTATTTAATTTATAATCATAAAAAAGATGAATCTGAACCATGAAAACATACTTGACAGTTAAAGACAGATTGGGTAGAATTAAGCTCTTGATGCAGAACAATCCATTTAGGCTCAGAATTAAAAAAAAAAAAAATCCGTCTAAGAAACTCAGAGGATGAACCACCACCACTTGTTTGGAACCTGGTATTTAGGTGCTTTCTCAGACTCATCCTCCCTCTAATTCCTTATCCCCCTTATTTTAATGGGTTTTCATTACTTAAAGTCTTACAGAAAGTTAAAAATACAGATAAGACATAAAAGTACAGTCACCAAGAGCACCTGGGTGGCTCAGTCGGTTAAGTGTCCAACTTTGGCTCAGGTCATGATCTCGCAGTTTGGGAGTTCAAGCCCTGCATCGGGCTGTGTGCTGCTAGCTCGGAGCCTAAAGACTGTTTCAGATTTGGTGTCTCCCTCTTTCTCTGCCCCTCCCCTGCTCATCCTCTGTCTCTCTCTCTCTGTCTCAAAAATAAATAAACATTAAAATTTTTAAAAAGCACAGCCACTATATTCTTCCTAGCATTTTCTTTTTACCTTCAGGATTTACCCTCTAATATTAGTGTATATATACAAAGAGTAAAATAAATAAACAACACCAACAACATTAAACATTTGTTGCACCTTAATTCATCATCACATTTGGTCTGGACTCTACTTGACCTGGCATGATAAGAACTATAAACTTTTAGTACCTGATTGCCAAGTAAATGACAGTGTAACAGAAAACATAACAGAATTCGGAGTAAGGAAGAGCTGTTTTCTCTATTTTTATCCAGGAGGCTCCCCCTCTCTGGCTGAATTTAAACTCTGGTCTCTCTGAAATCTATTTGCTTTGGCAGAAATTTAGAATCTAGCTAAGGTCAGTATTCCTGTTAAAATTAAGAATTCAGCTTAATATTAAAACTTGTAATGGGCCAAGAGGAATCATTTGCTTGGTCACTTTTTAAGAATGCCATCCATACCCTTGAAATGTAGCCCTTAATTGTATTAATTTAGTGAAAATCATGTGACACATGCAGATGCTTGCTTTCCTTTTGTAGTTTTTAATGTCAGTCCCATGCACGTCTCCTGATTTGGAGGGTCTGAGAATCTCCTATATTCTGAAAATGACTTTGATTGGAAAGTAGGCTACACTCAAAGCAGCTGTAAACTACAGCCATACATACCCATTTGTTTCAGTCTCCTGAAGTGTATGTGTGTACAAATAAAAATGAAAATGATTAGAAGTAAGCAATAGTAATCAAGACAGTATGGTATTGGCAAAAGGATAGAAAAAGTAAATCAGTGGAACAGAATAGACAGCCAGAAATAGGTCCACATAAGTATAGTCCACTAATCTTTTACAAAAGAGCAAAGGCTACACAATGGAGCAAAGACAGTCTTTCCAACAAATAGTACTAGAACAAGTGGACTTCCTCCTGCAAAAGAACACACAAACAAAACAAACAAAGAAACAAACAAATCTAGACAGACTTTACACCTTCACAAAAATTAACTCAAGATGGATCACGGACCTAAATGTAAAATGCAAAACTATAGATTTCCTAGAAGATAACATAAAAGGAAACCTAAATGACCTTTGGTATGCTGATGAATTTTTAGGTATGACACCAAAGGCATGATCTATGAAAGAAATAATTGATAAGCTGGACTTCATTAAAATTAAAAACTGTTCTGTGGAAGCCAATGTCAGGAGAATGAGAAGACAAGCCACAGATTTACAAAGGACACATCTGATACAGGCGTGTTATCTGAAATATACACTCCTTTTTAAAATTTTTTAAGGTATTAAAAACAAAGAACTCTTAAAACTCACCAATGAAAAAACAGCCAGTTTAAAAACTGGGCCAAACTCCTTAACAAACATCTCACCAAAGATATAAAGATGACAAATGAACATATGAAAATATGTTCCGCATTACATGTCATCAGGGAAATGTAGTTAAAACAATAATGAGGGGAGCCTGGGTGGCTCAGTCAGTTAAGCAGGGGTTAACTTGGCTTTGGCTCAGGTCATGATCTCACCATTCATGCATTCAAGCCCTGCACTGGGCTCTGCACTGACAGTGTGGAGCCTGCTTGGGATTCTCTCTCTGCCCCTCCTGTACTCTCTCTCTCTCAAATATATAAACAAATGTAAACAACAACAACAACAATGAGATATCACCACACACCTGCCAGAATGCCCCAAATCCAGAACACTGATGAAACCAAATGCCGGCAAAGATGTGGGGCAACAGGAATTTTCATTCACTGCTGTGGGAATAGAAAACGGTACATGCCCTTTGGAAGATAATTTGCCCATTTCTTGTGAAACATACTCTTACCATACAATTCAGCAATCATACTCCTTGGTATTCACCCAAGGGATCTGAAACCTTAAGTCCACAGAAAACCTACAAACAGACGTTTATTCAAAATTTTGCATAGCTTTACACAAAATTGCCAAAATCTATAAGCAACCACGATGTCCTTCAATAGGTGACTAGATAAACTGTGGCATATCCAGACAATGGGATATCATTCAGTGCTAAAAATAATTAAACTATAAAAGACTAAATACGTAGTATTTAGTATTTATAAAACTAAATACATATTGCTGAGTGAAAGAAGCCAATCTGAAAAGACATAATGTATGTTCCCCACTGTGTGGCATTCTGGAGAAGGCAAAAAAACAGAGATAGTAGAAAGATCAGTGGTTGCCAGGGTTTGGGGGAGGGAAGTGACTAGGCAGAGCCACAGAACATTTTTAAGGCAGTGAAACTACTTCGATATGATGTGATGATGGATATATATTATCATGTTACTCTATACTTGTCCAAATCCATGGAAGTTACAACACCAAGAGTGGCCCCTAAGGTAAACCATGGACTTGGGGTGATTATCATGTATCAATATACGTTCATTAGTTGTACCAAGTGTACTACTTTGGTGGGAGCTGTGGATAATGGGGGAGGCTGTGCGTGTGGGAGGGCAGAGGGTATGTGGGAAAGCTTTGAAATTACTCTCAATTTTGCTATGAACCTAAAACTGCTCTAAAAACTAAAGTCTTCAAAAATAAAATACAATAAATAAAAATGACTGGAAGGCTATTTGTCTGACAATTAAATATGTAACAGTGATGATCTCTGAGGAGTACTCCATGGGGGCTGGGATTCTAGCTGTTTTATTCACTGGTTTATCTTAGTACCTACCATTCTTCCTTGCACAAAATAGGTGACAATGACTACAGTTTTGAGTCCTCATTGCTAAGTTGCATTCCGTGTGCATTTCTGTATTTTCTAATGTTTTTTACAATGAAGATGCTTTCATAATAATGAAAGAGAATGCTATTTTTACATTGCTTAATATTGTACTTCTTTTGCTTGCATGAGCCATTTTGTCAACTAGTCTATCCAGAAATTAAAATTAAAAGAACGTAAGAGGAACAGGGCATTGTTCCTTGCCTGTTCGTACAACTGCTTTCTGCAACCATTTCCCATAAGGAGCGGGGCAAATTGATGAAAACTGGGCTTGTTGAGACTATGCATGACTTTTCCTGCCAAGCCTGAGTGTTCGAGGTCAGTGGCTGGGCTGGTAAGATGGAATTTCCCTTATAACAAGATAAAAAGCCAGAATGTGTTGTCTTTCAAAGATAGTAAGCACTTGCTTTTTTTTTATTTAATGGGGCCTTATTTGGAGGTCAGGTCCAAATCGACATCTCTATTGAGAAAGATGGATTCTGTTATGGCTATTTCACACTCACAGGAGGTAAAAACAAATTCCCTCTCAATGAGGAAAAGGAGAATGAGTACTGAGAGTGGTGTTTCAGATAGAGTTTCACAATAGGCCAGAATCTTGACTGAATCACTTGAGTGGGTCAGTGACCACTTCTTAACATCCGTGTGTGTGTGTGTGTGTGTGTGTGTGTTTGTGTGTGTGTTTCCTTTAATTTACAAAAAAAAAATGCTGCAGGTATTGCTCATACATATGGAATAACATTCATGAAATTATCATTATCCACTTCTAGTCCTGTATTTCAAACCATTTTAAACTACACAACTTAACCCCAAAAGGCAATTCTGTGTTCTCTAAGAGCTTTTCATGCTAAGTATAAGTGATATTTCCATAGCATTGGTCACTGGCTATGACAGAGTTGAGTGTGTTAATATACCTGGTTTTCCTCTCCTCCCCGGATACATGGGTCATTGGAAAAAGAAGTGGTCTTCCTGGAGAAAGGAGCCAGCTCAAAGCAAACATGAAGAGAGTTATAAAGCATCCTTGTTCTCTCTTGTAGCAGCCTCCTGTTGAGGCAATGGTGTCAGAGGATGATGGGAGCTTTGTCAGCCTGGGCTCCTGAGTGACTATATGGAGTACAGCCTCCTGCTACCCAGCACTGATAATGTTGTGTTAAGTTAAACCACTGAGATTTAGAGGTCATTTGTTATCACAGTATACTGTAGCCTATACTGACTAATATACCGGTTAAGTGTGTTGATGACATATTGATGCCCAATAATAGAGGAAAATACTCAAATGTAAACATGTATACATGCCTCATCAGTGTTTCCAGGGAACACCCAGATAGCTTCTGATTTATGAATATGATCTCTCCTTTCTCCTGTGCAAGTAACCTAGATTGATGAAGGAAATCCTTTGTTTATTCAACAAGTTATTTTTGAGCAAAGCACTTTCTAGATGCTGCAAATATAACACTGAACAGAGAACATCCCTGCTTTCGTGGAGCACACGTTCCATGGATCTTCGATTCCCTAGGTGAAATAACTAAAGGGGTGAAATAGTAGAATTTAAGAAAGTTCAAAATGCTATGAACAAAAACAAATCAGGCCAGGGAGATAGGAAGCATCAAGAGTGGAGAAAGGTTGCCGTACTCCCAGTATTTAAGACACCAAGTAAGTCCTCAGTGAATGAGGACCAGAGCACTGGAGCATCCCAATTATAATTATACAAACTCTCAGCCTCCCTTCTGTTCTTGTCTTGGAGCAGTTCAGCACCGCTTTATATGTATGGCCTCAAGGGCTTGCCCTATTCCTCCACTGCCTAATAAAGTAGGAATGGCAGATGCTAACCTCTGCAAAGAAATACATGAGTCTCCATTAGAGATGTTCCTTACAGTCCTTCTCTGGTTGCTCACTGCTTCCTATTCCCAACTGGCCTTGGCTGGATTTACTGAATATTGCTTTCATTTTTCCCTCACAAGCCTGTTCTTGACTCTCGATACTTAGTGATGATATTGAAACTCCACAGTGAACTCTCAATTCCTTCTCAAGGGTGCATCTCATTCCTCAAATTAGAGATGTCAACTCATGTTGGCTCACCTGTACCCTTTTGAGGGAACCACCCTTCTCAGCCTCTGGCATGTAAGCAGCTACATTTTATACAGCATAATCCCTTTATTTCCTTCCTCCTACTCCCATCCAAGCTTCAGATAATTAAGGTAATGGTGAGCGCCTGAGCTAAGCTAATCCTCTGGCTTGCTGGTATATAAAAAAAAGATGAGCTGGGACAACTAAGTTCTCTGTCTCCTAGGTTTGAATTAAGTCACACAGTCAGAGTGTACCAGCTGGTGGTATGAATTGAAGCTGAAAAAATGCCACGAAGTAGGGCTGGGCTCATGGGAAGCCAAAAGCACGTGCAATCCAAAATTATGAGGCAGTAGAAATTATGAATAAGCAGAAAAAGCCTCATAACAAAGAAACAAAACAAGCTACCACTTGGAGATGGGCCCAGAAAGAGAAGGAGAAAGAAGGTGAGTGTACTTTATCATCCCCTAGAGTTGTATCATGAAAGCTTTCCAGTTTTAGTTCTAATTAGAGTACCTAAATCAATATATATCCCTGCAACAAACACTGCGTTATCCAAGCCACCTTGAAAAGGACAATCAGAAAAGCTGAGTCAACAAACCAAACCCTAGAGGCCCTGTCAGTTTTCATGCTTCATCCCCACCCCATTTGGCAATTTGACCATTATTGAAGGAGGTCCTCAAGAGGATGTGACCGCTGGTGGACCAAAGAGCTGGACCCGGAAAACTGGAGGCTTCCTCACCTCTCTCCTGTCCTCAGAATGTTCTGCCCACTGTTCCCATGGGTAGGGTCATTTCAAGGACACAGTCTTGAGAGACTAAGGTATTGCGGAGACCATCTGAGCTGTGGACTCTGGACTGTGACTGAACCTGATTAAAGCTTCTACATAAACTTTTAAGACTCTGGCAGGCAGGTGCAGAGATCTACTCATTTTGCTGCTGCTTAAGACAGACCTTGTATGTAAGTTCCTTTGCTTATGAAACCTGCCACCCACCAATCTGCAGTGGCCTGATGCTTCCTCTGGCCTCTCTCTACCCTCCATTTATAAGGGCCAGCCTCAAATTTCACCCAGGGAACTCCCGAGGTTGTGAGCCAACAACCATGCCAGAGAAGATGGTTTCATGGCAACTATGCTGGACACCAGGGACACAGGGGGAGACCTTTACTAATTCCCACTTCTGGGAGGCCAGGAGGCAGGCCTGTAAACCATTACTTTCAATGAAATGAGATAAATGGCACTGGGGATTTTCAAAGGACAGAGCAAGTACTGAGGATGACAACTCAAATCAGCAGGGATCAGCCAACTGTCTCTGACTTCCTTATCCTCAATGTCTTGACTTTGTCCTTCCAGCCTCAGTTTCCTTGTTTTTGGCCTAGGGGGCCCAGGGGACTTAGTACTCTGCCATGAACCCAGACTACTTAGTTGGTGCTTGATGATGCCCTGTGTCTCTGTTCAGGAACCAGACCATGACATCTATGTTTTCTCTTCCCTGTTCCAGCTTCCAATGGCTAGAGCTCTTCCGTGAAAAGCCTTCTCGCCTACCTCAGGCCAGGCAAATATTAACTGAGCATCAAAGGACTTCCCACCTCAGAGTTTTGTACTTGCTGTTCCGTGGGCCTAGAATGCTGGTGTGTGTGTGTGTGTGTTTTCTTTTTCTCTCTGCCTCACCCCCATTCATCCATTCAGCAAATCACGGAGACAAAAGAAACAGAAGGGAAAAACCTTGAGGCTCTTCCACATACTTCCCCACTGCTCAATTTCCATCAGATCTTTGTTGAAATATCACTGATGACAGAAGCATTACAGGTGAGTGGTATATAAAATGACAATTTGCCTGTCACTGTCTCTTTTGCTTCACTCTTTTCCAGCGCACTATCACCATTTGACAAATTTTATAATTATTTTTCTGTTTTTACTGTTTACCCAACTGGTAGGTAAGCTCTGAGAGAGAGAGAGAGAGCCAGCCAGATTTACTACTATATCTCCAGTATCTGAGATATGATTGGCACATAGTAACTGCTCAACAAAAACTCACTGAGCAAATGGATGAATCTAGGGAGTCTCCTAAAGCATTAAGCCTGTGCTGGATCATATACATACAGATGGGAAAGGCATTCTAACACTGGGAACACCATCAGCTAACGATTAGAAGTGAAAAACAAAATGGTATACAAAGTCAGAAAAGTATGAACAAATTAATGCAGACATATGTAACATGGCTGGAGTAAGGGGCAGAGCATAGAGTAATGAGAGGCAAGTTTGGACAGATAGGGCAGATTATATAGAGCCTTATATGCTATACTGAGGAGCATAGACTTTCTTCAGCAGGTAAAAGAAGTACTCACTGAGAAGTTTTAAGCATATGTTCAGGCTTTATGGTAGGCAGAATTTGAGGCAGTCCTTCAAATTTCCAGCCCATTGTTACACGCATCTCTCAGTTAATTGAGTTAAACACTAATTTAGGTGCCATAGTGAAGACATTTTGCAAATGTGATTAAGGTCCCAAGTCAGTTGACTTTAAGATAGGGAGACTATCCTAGGTGAACCTGACCAAATCAGATGGTCCCATAAAAGGAACTGACCTCAGGGCACCTGGGTGGCTCAGTCTGTTCAGCATCCGGCTTTGGCTCAGGTCATGATCTCAGGGTTTGTGGGTTCGAGCCCTGCATCAGGCTCTGTGCTGACAGCTCAGAGCCAGGAGCCTGCTTTGGATTCGGTGTCTCCTCTCTCTGCCCCTCCCCGTTCACGCTTTGTCTCTCCCTGTCTCTCAAAAATAAATAAATGGAAAAAAATTAAAAAAAAAAAAAAAAGGAATTGACCTCTTCCTGGCAAAACAGATCCAAAGCATGAGATAAATGTGATGAGAGGGAGATTTTCCATTACTGGAGGGGCCATGTGACCAGAAAGGGGACTGGTCTGTAGTTGCTGAGAGTGGACCCTGGCTGCTAGCCAGCAGGGAAACAGGAACCTCATTCCTTCAACAGAAAGGAACTGAATTCTATCAGCAACCTGAATGAGCTTGGAAGAGGATGTTGAGTTCCAGATGAAAACACAGCCAACCAACACCTTGATTTTAGCCTGCTAAGATCCTGAGCAGGGAATCCAGCTGCTCTGCCTCCTGAAATGTGAGCTAATCAACGGGTGTGGATTCATGCTGCCGTGTTCACGTTGATTTACCGTGCAGCAATTGGAAAATGAATACAAGTTTCAGCAGGACTGTGTGGAAAACAGCTTGCAGAGGGTTAAGGCTAGAGACAGGGAGACAGTGAGGGGGTTGCCACAGCCATCCAGATGAAGGATGAATGCCTGGAATCGCAATGAGGCCTGCCCTGCTGAGCTGAGCTCACCACTGCCTTTGAACTCTGTGCTTTAAAGCATCCAGCAACTTGGGAGGGAGCTTCTTTCCCCGGAAGGGCTGGCTCCCCCTGCTCCAATGGGTCCAGTCTCAGTTTCTGCATCTTTCTGCCCATGTGGGGTACTAGGTCCCAACAAGTTTCTTGTTCAAGTCCCCTGAGTTATAAAATTAGTCATGCTTTTTACCAAGAGCTTCCTTCTGGAGGTAGGGACATATAGCAGTAGTTCTCAATCTTGACAATGATTCGAGGAGCTTTCTAAAATATGATATCCAATGTAACCCTTCACAGATTCTCATTTAACTAGTCTCAGGTATCATTTTTTGTTTGTTTTCTCATCTTTCCCTGTGATTTCTAATGCACGACTATGGCTGAAAACAGCTGAAAGCAAATACATCTCCATTTGAGGGTGTAGGGCTTACGACATAATAGCAAAATATTCTCTCATCTATAGTTATAATAGCACCATGAAATCTTCTCCTTTCTCCTCTCCTCTTTCCAACTCTACCAGCAAGGAAACTATCATCACCATCATCATATCATCACTATTATAATCATTGTTATAATGTAAAATTTTATTTGTTAAATTAATACTTTACATGTGATTTCATGTAGCTGATGAGGATCCAAAGACTCCAAAAAATTTAAAAAACGCCTTAAAATTACAAAGTCGTTGTGGATGAAGCACAATCTCAAACCCCTCTCCATGTCCCAAATGCTGTGTTCTCCACACCAACACCATTCCATAATGAACTATAAAGAACATATTACACCACTCCTTACCTCCACCGTCACTTCGTGATCACCACCTGTGTTGTCAAATACATTCCTGATTTCATTTGATCTTCACAATGATGTTATGTGTTGAGAACCAATACCCCATAGTGATAAAACTGAGGCTCAGAGCAGTTAAAGAACTAGCGCAGCCTTAGACCACCATTATGTGATTAATTATGCACCAATCTTTTGATTCCAAGTCCTGTATTCCTGAGAGTGCTCCCATGGACCTTAGTGATGGAAGACTCTGGAAAAAGGCAGAATATCCTTGGAGAGGATGGAAGACTCGAGTCCAAATGAAACAATAAAAACCATCCCCACTGTTTCTTCATGTCTCTCCTCTACCACTTGGTGCACTCACATAAATTCTCCAGATAATTCTGAGCTCCCATTTACCACCTGAACAAGAAGTAGAGACTACTTTATGAGAAATCTTGCTAATGGTCACAGTGCAGACCCTGCAAGAGTAGTGATCCCGGCAAGGGACTGTATGACAAAAACCATGTGGATGTACAGACACACGTTTATATGTCTGTGAACATAATAGGAAACACAAGACATCCACACCCCCCAAAGTTCATCATGGTTATTCTGATTTTCTTTTTTCTTTTACTTTCCTTTTTTTTGGCCTATTTCTCTTTCTAAATTTCATAAATGAACATGAACATGCAATATTTTATAATTAGAAAAAAGTTAACAAATGATGAGAAAGAAAATGATAGTCTTCAAAATTCTTTCTTTTTTTTCTGCCTTATCTATCCGCCTGTCATGTATTAGTTCCTCCTCCAAAGTTTATTTGGTTTTAGGCCCAAATAAACTGTCCCCTTCTTAGTGCTATATTCATTCCTTTATGATTGCATCTGTACATATCTACTAAATACATATGAATAGAATAGGTAATAGAAAGGTAAATAATATTTTCTCTTTCTCCTCAAGAAATTTGCATCTAGAGAGCAAAAGTAATGATTAGGTTATTATTATACAACTTAAGTATTGGAACATAAGAAAGAAGCAACTCCTTCCTTCTCCAACTTTCATCTTGAGAAAAACATCTTCATGGCTCTACTTATCCTCAAAGAGTCCACATCTGGTAGTCGCTGCATTATGGGAAAGCTGCAAAAATCTATCCAGGAAAAGCATATAATATTTATAGGAAAAGACAGAGAATGTCAGTAGTAGAAGACTGGACTTAAATTTATTGATTACAACTGGGTGACCTTAGTGTTTATTGTCCAGACTTTTGAGATATTATTGAGACTGAAGAGGGGTGGCATTAAGAGCTAGCTTGGGACAACAGGCATCAAACCAAGATCTTCCAAGAAAACTGGGACATAGGTTCAGCCTCGCCCCTCATAAGGGATTAAAGAAGGGAGTCAAGACTTTTTTCTGTTGAGATGACTTCATAAAATCAAGGGTATTTACTGAGACCTTTCACATCTAGTTTTTTGACAGTACTGAAATACTGTCCATTCATGTGGCTTGCACCATTCCACACATGGACCACTAATCTAGTGAGTTTGCCATGTTTATACCGGGACATTACCACTTGCTCTGCCTTCCTGGGGAAGCTCCCGGTTTCTCACCAGCACCCTAGGACATTTCTGCCCCAGGAATTTGCTCTGCTGGGTCCTTTGTCTCTGCCACTATGTTTCCCACAATGGCAGCTGGGCCTCCCTCAGCCTCTTCGGTGTGATTGGCAGAGGCAGGCCCAGTCATAGCTGCAGAGACAAAGGTAAAGGCCCCCTGGAGCTGGCTGGTGGGCACAGAGCAGGGGCTCAGGCTTTGCTACTAGCATGGATTCCTCCGGGTTGCTGTGGAATACGATTTAGGGGCATAATGAGGAAGCCCTGTCGTGTTCACCACATGCAGGCTTCATCGGTGCAAAATTTCATTCGGCAGATGAACACAGACAGATGCACATTTCCTTCACCGATGAAATAGTAAACATGACAGGTGTGTTACCCATCAGGAAGGCTGCATACAAAATGCACGTGTAACCCACGAGGTCTTCCCCACTCTGCATCTCCCGCTTGGCTGGGTTCTGGGAGGTAATATTCCTCCCGCAACTCTGTTCAGGTATTCAGTTCCAAAAGTTATGGCCAATGGTATCCTTGGGAAGATAATTTAAAGGCTTTTGGCTTTAAATTAAGAATCCATTAAGATAATAAAATGTTTTCTTCGAGTTTATTGTTATTCTGCCTAAGGGATCTGTGGGGGAACGCAAGATAAAAACTATGGAGGGAAAGATTCCCGTCACTATGGAAACAGATTCATTTATTTTTATGGGCTGATTTCTAATTCCTCTCCCTGGGCAAAGCTCCCACTAACTTCTAATGCTAGGTGATTATACTCATTCAGTGGACATATTCCTGCTTGGGGTAGTATCTCCTATTTATTTGGGGAGGAGGGTTGTAGGGAGGGAGGGATCGATAAAAGGCCAAGATGTATAAGAATCTCTTTCTAAAAAGTTGACTCCAACCAGAATAGTCAGATGATTGGAGTGAAAGGGCATCTTCAGAATCCACTTCCAATAGAAGAAAGTACAGCTCCCTAATAGCTACTAGCTTGACATCAACCCTTAAAATATGCAGTGCACATAGATAGCAGAGCTCAAGAAGCACAACTCCTGCATGAGATTCTACCTATTGGCTCTGTTCAGCCTAGAACCTATTAATATAACTATACACAGATAGTATCATAAAGGGTGGCATTCTTTAGGAACCACGATTTGTTTCATGTCAATTATTTTTAACTATGTGAGTCTCCCTATTTGCAGAGTTTATGTTCTTAATGCAATGTCAAATTCTGTCTCCTATGAGCAGCACATTTGTGGGTAAGTCACAGGGTCGCCACTTCCCCTATTGATAAAATGGCAATAGTGATATACGGCAACTTCCAGGAACAAAGGAGCACTGTGATTAATATCTGCTATTATGCTAAACTCTTGGCCTGAAAAGTGTTGGGAATACAAATGCACACTGATGGTTTAACTCAACAAGCTTTCAGAGATCCTGTGTTCTTGTTTATTTGCATGAAAATGACATCACGCCTGGTCATTCAATGTGCTGTGCAATCCCACAAACTGTGAGGATGATCAATGGCAGATCTTTGCATCAGAATTTATTCAAGGCTATGGAATGCAGACTGGAATGGTGCATGCAGAACTGGTGGAAAGATAGAGCAATTCACTCATCGGGTCTGATGGAACATCAACCACTCCCCTTTCAGGACACTCAGACATTAACCATCAGTCCTGGGAAGACACTGGAGCAAAGCCAGGGAAATAATGATTCAGCAAGTTAGGGTTCAGGCAAAGTTCAATGCTGTGTGTGTGTGTTTGGATGTGGGTGTATGAAGGTCGTAGGTGTGCTGAAAGGTTCCCTGGAGTGCAGCAAAATGTTCCCTACCTGATCTTTAGTATAGAGATTAGGCTTAAGCATTGGTTTTTAAATGCCTGAGTGTTATGGCTTCATATTGTCAAACATTTGATATCAAGAGACACCCACGTGTTTGACCAAATACTTCATCATTATGTTTGACACGTGTGCTACTATTTGCTTATTTCACTGCAAATAGGCACACAGCTCTTCAGGGGGGTGTTTATCCCCTGTTTACCTGCCTCGAGCTCAGAGAACTGTAAATGATCCTGAAAGCAGAATGCAGAAGTAAGTAAAAAACTATGTATAAGAAGAGACTAAATAAGTAAACCTGGGATGGAAAAGTACATGATGTAATATTTTATACTCCAAGGGCAATTTTCCAAAGCAGGGTAGGGGGAGGCAATATGTATTTGAGAGTTTGGGCAAAAGCATCAGTGTCCCTCTGAATTAGAAATAAAAGCTTAGAGGTATACCTATAAGAGAAATGTGGAGCAATGACACACCAGAACCTTCTTTCAAATCAATAACCTTATATTAAGTGATATATGCAAGGTGCTATACAGAAGGTCATTGCCCACAGAGACTTTATGGTGTAGTGAAAAATCCTTGGAGATAGGAAGGGAGAAAGAGGTGCCTAAAATGATGCTAAGATTCCTATTTGAATGACTAGCAAGCAATATGTGAGGAAGAGCAATTAGATTTTTTTTCAAATATTACAAGAGCAACATGTGCAATGAAACAAAACAAAACAAACAAAAGCAACATGTCCTCACTCCTCCTGGCCACCGCCCCAACCAGGGACACAGTATTAACAGTCTGAACATCCTTCCACTTCTTTCGTCATGTCCATTCAAGCACACAACCACATATATACATAGAGGCTTTTTATTATTTTCATTTTATTAGTACAATAATTAAATCATATTATACATATTACTTTGCAAGTTGCTTTTTGACTTCAGAATACATGGGCTACGTTTCCCATCAAATAGCTGCATAATAGCAATAATTCACTGCCACCTACTCTCCCTTAATGGATGTTCAGGTCATTGCCCAAGTTCCCACCACTACAAACAATAAACATCCTTACACATGCCATCTTACGTACAGTAGAGCTTTGATTTCATAAGATGGAAATCCAAAGTGGGATTGCTGGGTTAAAGGGCCTATGGATTTTCCATTGTAACAGTCTTCTTGACTTTTTTTTTCAAAGGATGATGCAGTAGCAACAATAAATGGGCAATTTTAATGATGATGGGCAATTGCGGGAATTGGGGGCCTGGGAGGCACAAGGAAAGGAAGGGAAGCCAAGTTTTGTTTGATTTTTGACATGCCCGCTAGACTCTATGTTGATACCCAACCGGCAGTGAGATGTGTAGCACTGGCCCTAAAGGATCCAAGTGTGAGTGAGGACACAGGAGTGGATGGAGCCCTTCTGGGGAAGAGAGTGGAGCAGAGAAGAGAGGTGGCTAGAGATACTAACATAGGTCCCCCATCACGGTGCTGAGTGGAAAAGCTAGGAATTAGCAAAGGAGGCTGAGGATGTGCCAACAGGGAAGAGAGAAGCAAAAGAGCCTTCGGGAACAGCAGGAAGAGACAGTTTCCAGAAGCAGAGAGTGGACTGTGGTGCACAATGCTGGGCAAGATCCTCAACCGCAGTGACCTGGACGTTCTCTTCTGACACCTACAGTTGGGGCACAGACATGGGAGTTCTGCTCCCTGGCTTTTATTTTTTTAATTTCAGCTGTGTCAATTCTTAGGAATGGAGTGAGACAGATCCATTAAATATACTTTCCTCCAAAAACTGTTGCAGGCATCCTAGATACGGGTGTTATGTGCCCCAGCCAACGGGACGTCCTTCAGTAAAGCTGCCGATGAGTTGGAAAAATGAACGTGTTTGAGTTTCATCTCATTTCCCCTCCCCGTGCCCTTTATGTGAAAGAAGTGCTGGCAATCACAGAATAAAAGGCCCTAAATCATTCACTGAGCAGAAAAACTGCCTCTAAATTATCAGAAGCTGATTACATCGTGCTGACAGACACAGGCTACAATGCTGAAATCTCGCTGTCATCAGCTTCTCTCTCCGGACAATGGAAATAGAGTCCTCACCTGCCTATCATCAAAAGTTCTCCTGATGACAACCTCTACAGGTGTCCCTGCAGCACACTGTGTAATTATCTACGGCATACACCTCGTGACATTGTCCTACGTTCGCACAAGGGATTCAGGACAGGAAGTGGCCCCGTCCTAAATGGACACACATATCCACGCTTAAAATATTTAACCTCCAGGGAACACTGACAATTCCCCATCCGCCCACTCATTTCCTTTATTTAGTGATGACCTCCCCCCACACACATCGTTAATGGATGCACACACATGTGGGGCGCACTTCAGAAAAGCACAGCCATTTCATCACATCACTAGGCCATGTCTGTGCTGGCCTGCCAGGAATATGCGCAGAGGAAAGCGAGCTCTTCAGTTCTGCCCTCACGGAGTCAGGAGACACAGGGTATCCAATGCGGCTCCTCAGACAGGTATTTTGGAGGATGGTGTTTGCACAACAGTGATAAAGGCTACCCTGGGAATTGCAAATTCGATTTGACTTACAGCAGTCACGCTTGCCTCTGGAGACTGGAAGGATTTGAGCTGCAGGAAAAAAAAAACCCACCACCCACTCTTTGCGCTGCCTGGAAATGAGCGTGGATTGACAAAATGAAATGGCACAGTAGCCTGGCAGATAGACAATAATTGCAGTCGGGGGACGAGGGTTGGTCTAGCCCACAGGAGGAAATTATCATTTTGATTATGTTCAGGAGGATCTATTTATGAGCACAGGTTTCCTGGTGGAGCCAGAGTGAATGTTTTTCTGGGTTTAAAAAACAAAATTTGGTTAAGAATAAACAGAGGTAAATTCTTTGACCCAGGGCATCTTCAATCATTTCTGCTTGATGGAAAACAGTCCAAAAGAAGAAAGGCTTCCCATCATATCACAGATCACTTACACGTGCAGCTTGGTAGAGATTGTTATCCCACTTTTTGGCAAAGAAAGGCCAAGTGTTCTCCTCTGCACACACCCAGCCCTGTCATGCCTGAGTCTTCTTTTCCACATGCTTTCTTGAGCCACGTGGCTCACCCCAGGTGACAGAGAACACGGTCTCTGTAAGAATGAGGAAGCGACAATACAGTGGGGAAAACAGCAGTGATGCATTTGCATGAGGCAACCGGCAGCTCATCAGACTGTTGATTCAAACAGATCCAAGTTCAAATTCCATCTCAGCCACTTACAAGGTGTGTGACCTTGGGCAACTTACATAACCTTTGTTTCCTATGTGTAAAATAGGGAAAATAATACCAATGTGTTCGGAGCATGGTAAACATTAGAAAGATAAATAAATAAACAAACAAATGAACCCACCACATGCACATGTTTAATGACCCTGGCATACAGTAGGCACCAACACAATGTAATAATTGTGTTGAGAATCTATATAATCTTATCAAAAAAGGCCTGAGTTGTTGACTAATAATGACCTGGTTTTCTTTAATGTTAGGTATCAAAAGCATTCCTAAAGAAATGTTCCCTCTCTATTGTTTTTCTCATGAAACCCACAACTTTTTTTCTATCAAGTTGCTTGGGGGGCTTGGGGACCCCTTTTGACCCAGTTTGGGTTCTAGTTTAATTGTACTAAGGTCAGAGGAAATTGGGGATCAGGAAGCCGTTTCAAATTCTTTATGTCACCCAAGGAATCCGCATTATGATAGTTTGTCCCACTTGTCCTGGAGGTCTTGTGATTGGACCCAGCCAGCTCTCTTATGAAAATCCCCGCCAACATTCTCCATCAGTGCTGCTCTCCCCACCGAAGCTCTGCTCATGCCCCCCACTTAGAGCTGGCCAACAGAGGCTCCCATTTCTGATGTGAGATGGACTAATTCTTTATCTCTGGCAAGCACCCAGAGAGAACGAAGCAGAAATTGGCACAAATTATATGAATGGCATCAGTTGTCTTTCAGAAATTTGTCAATACATTAATTTCTTGGGCTATTTTATTTTTATTATTTTTTTTTTCTTGGGCTATTTTGAAGAATTATCCAGGCTTTAGAGAAACCCACACCTGGCATTAATTCCTTAGATGATCTCACAAAAATGATTCGAGGCTGTTTTGTTTGTCTTTTCCGTACCATTCCTGGATGCACTGAAATGCCATTTCCCCACATACCCACCTTGCTCCTCTCTACAAAGAGAACATAAAATACCATAGCATATGTCATTAAGAAGATAATCACTCAGAGCCCAGGCCAGGGGAGGGCTCAGTAGACACTAAATTCTGTTCCGGAATCGCTTTCGACTGTCCTTTCTGGGTTCAAATTACCCTCTGCTCTGACCGTCTGATATCCCGAGATCACAAGTGGGGCAGCTTGAAGACTTAGAAATCAATTGTGCCCGAGAGGATACGGATTAACTCTGCCCCAGGGCCTGATGCCCACTGTCTGCCTTGCACACATTCTGTAGGCAGAATGTCCCATGAAAGGCAGGCCCATATGCTGCTTTATCCTTCAACAGAAAGCAACGCTGGCCGATGGGGCTGCTGGCTCTTTTTTAACTTGCTCTTCATCCTTTTGCTGAAAAAATGAGGACGAGACCCAGAGGGTGAACAATCAATCCTTCTGTTCCTAACCTACTAGCCGCATGAGCTTTACTTTAAACAAGGTTGTGGTTTTACCTTCAGGGCAGAGAAACGATGCACTTTTTTAAAACGATTTTTGAGACATCTGAGGTAGATAAACAAGACTGCAGGAGTTGTGTTGAAAACCCACAGTGAGAAACACAAAGAAAGAATTAAGTATGGTTAGCCAACCCCAAAATCTACCGTTAGTCCAGAAGGGTAATGCATTAGAGGAAAGTATGCCGAGAAGGAGAGATGTTTAGGACATCTGTGTGACACGTGTGACAGTGAACAGCAGTGTGTGCCACAGCTGGGGCTTCAAGCCAAGTCTGCACGGTTTGCTGGCTTGCTTTTTTTTTCTTGGAAAAGTGAAAAAAAATGATAATTTTCTCACCACGAATTTTTACATGAAATAGAGACTAAGCTAAATCAGATCAATTTTTTTTTTGAGAGAGAGAGCAGGGGAGAGGGAGAGACAGAATCTTCAGCAGGCTCCACATGCAGGCCCCACACTCAATGTGGGACTCAGTCCTACAATCATGACCCAAGCCAAAAATCAAGAGTCAGACACTTAACTCACTGAGCCACTCAGGTGCCCCAAGATCAAAATTCTTTTTAAAGTCAACGATAGCTGATTTAAAATGTTTCAATGATATAAAATAAATCTAACAAAGGAAAATAGTAAGTGTGTCCTGTAAGATTTCCTAAACTTAGATTATTTCTCATTGAAAAGATAAGGCAGCGTAAGGCTAGATATAACATTCTTTTTTTTTTAAATTTTTTTTAAATGTTTTTTTTTATTTCTGAGAGACAGAGAGAGACAGCGTGAGCAGGGGAGGGTCAGAGAGAGAGGGAGACACAGAATCTGAAACAGGCTCCAGGCTCTGAACTGGCTGTCAGCACAGAGCCCAACTTGGGGCTCGAACCCACGAGCCGTGAGATCATGACCTGAGCCAAAGTCAGACACCCAACCGACTGAGCCACCCAGGTGCCCCTAGATATAACATTCTTGACAAGGGTGCCTAAATAAATCATTGGAAAAAGAATGGTCTTTTCAACAAAATGGTGCATATTCATTTGCAAAAGAATGAACTTGATTCCTTCCTGACACAGAAGACAAAAGTTAACTTGAAATGGATCACACACCTAAATGTAAGAATTGAAACTATAAAACTCTTAGAAGTGAGCATAGGAGTCAATCTTCATGACCTTGGGATAAGCAAAATTTTTCAGATACAACATCAAAAACATAAAGAATTAAAGAAAAAATAGGTCCATTGAACTTCATCAAAATTAAAACCTTTGTGCTTCAAAGTACATCATCAAGAAAGTGAAAAATGACCCAAAGAATGGGGGAAAATAATTGCTAATTACATATCTGATAAGAGAATTGTATTCAGAATATATAAAAAAAACTCTTATAACTCAATAATAAAAGGACAAATAACCCAATTTAAAAATAGGCATAGGATTTTTTTAAAAAATTCCCCAAAGATTTACATATAGCCAGTAAGAATATGAAAGAATGTGCAACATAATTAGCTACTACAAAAGTGCAAAACCATCATAAGATACTACCTCCTCCCCACTAAAATGGCTGTAATAATAGACACAGAAATAATAAACATTGGCAAGGAAGTGGAGAAATTAGGTCTCTTATATATTGGTGGTAAGAATGTGAAGCAGTACAGATGCTGTGGAAAACAAAATGTTAAACACAGAGTTACCATATGATTTAGCAACTACATTCCTACATATATACCCAAGAAAATGAAACCATATACCCACACAAAAAAAGCATGTACACAACTGTGCACAGTAGCATTATTCATAATAGCCCAAAAGTGGAAACAACTCACACGTCCACCAGCTGAGGAATAGGTAAATAAAATGTATGATATTCATTCAATGGAATATTACTAGACCCTAAAAAGGAAGTACTGATTTTACAGATGGGAAAATTTGTTTGGAGAAATCTCGTCCCTTATCCAAAGCCACATGATTTTCAAGGGGCTGAGCTGGGTTTAGATCACTGGTCTGTCTGCAAAATAGATGCTTTTAACTAGTCAGCTTTTTAAATTCCCTATGGAAATGATACCAGAGATTGCTTTTATTGAATACTTGCTCTATTTCTAGGTACTTTGTGTATATTATCTTACTGTTCCTCACCACACCTTTGCCAGGTCAGGCTTATCATCTCTACGGCAGAGAGATGATCCAAAGGAGCAGTTAAAGGCCTTGTCCAGGACATAATGCTGAAAATTGGGCTGAGCTGCAATTTGAACCCAGGTCCATTTACTCCCAGAATCAGCATGCTTTCTACTAAATCCTGCTGTTTCTGTCATTAGGTTCTCAGGATGATTCTTTTATTTTTCTTTAATGTTTATTTATTTTTGAGAGAGAGAGCGTGTGCAGGGGACGGGCAGAGAAAGAGGGAAACACAGGATCCCGAGCAGGCTCCAGACTCTAAGCTGTCCCAGCAGAGCCTGACGCGGGCCTTGGATGCCTGAGCCGTGAGATCATGACCTGAGCTGGAGTCAGAAGCTTAACCAACTGAGCCACCCAGGCACCCCTCGGAATGATTCTTTAATGCATCCCTGGGGTCTGCCCTGTTCCTTCCTCAGGGACACAAGACTAGCCTGATGCTCTGGTAATTCATGCCAGGACTTCTCCATGAATTTCTGGTTGGGCTCATTTCCATGAGCTTCACTCTCTCTGTCTCCAATGCACTTTTCAACCACCATCCTCCACTAACAGATAACTTCTATTTCCCCATCACTTAAGAACGTGAAATGCCTGTCAAGTCACATCCAAAGTCCTCATCTTGCAACGCATTGGTCTCCGCACTAAATCTGGCTGTACACTACCATTGATCAATCGGAAGCTTTTAAAAATCCTGTTGCTCAGGCCACACTCCAGACCAATTAAGTTAGAATTCCTGGGTGGAGGACCCAGGCATCAATATTTTTTTAAATCTCCCTAGGTGATTCCAATGCACAGTCAGTATTGAGAAGTACTTAAGTAAAACAATTGACTCCACAGCTTAAACTTCCCTCCTAATGGCTGGGCTCATTTATTCATTATCCTTCATATCTACCACCTCTGCTCCCACTGTCCTACTCATTTGCTCAGGGAGAATGCCTTCTCTTCTCCTCCCTGATAATTCAAGTCTCTCTAACCTGCTAGACCTTGGCCCAACCCCACCCACTCCAGGAAGACTTCCGTGAATATGCCGACCTCTATGCAAACCCTGTATCTAAATATGCACTTATTGTCCATATTATTTAGTTAAGAACATGTAATACAACACTTTTTCTTGCTTTCCAGCTACTTTGCAACTATTAGTCTATGGTCCCTACAATTGTATGAAATATTAGTGCGGAGATCTTTTTTCTGTATACTCTGTTATTTGACTAAGGCTCCCTTGTCTGATTTCACAGTACCTAGCACGCTTTAACACCTAATTTGTGCATTTGTTTTCTTCTCTCTAAAATCTTGACTACCCAGCCTTGTCCCAGTGCCTTGACTTTTCTGTGACTATTCTACATCTCTTCCCCAGACCCTGCATTTTCACCCCTCCACTCAGTTGCCTTTGCCCAGAATTCTATATACTCTCCAATCTGGCAAAATTCGACTCTATTCGTTTTCAAGGCTTCCTTCTATCTCAACTCATCTATGATCCTTCCTTTGTCAGAGCTAATGGTACCTTTCTTCATGCTCCTACTGCACGTTATTTATACCAGTAACTTAGAACTTACCACAACTTAGAGTTGGTAGACCTCTGCTGATTTAAATAAGAAAGCATGGCAGATGTGCATGTGACAAAATAGAGGATCATTTAACCATGAAGCCAAACTTCTGATGCTGTATTTTCCTTATAAGCCTGACAACAAAGTGCTGGTGACTTGAAAGACAACTTTCACGGCTCATGACATCACTGGGGGCTACCCTTTGGAAGGTTCTGGCCCAGGACACCTGTTGTGTTGTGTGCATGTGGTGTGTGTAGTTATGCACTGGCCTCCTTTCAATAAAAGCTGCAAAGGAAGGAATTGGTGGAGAGGAAGATGTGCAAACCTGTCCCTCTCTTCGAAGTCCATCACTGATCAGAGATAAAAAGACCTTTGCACTGACAGAGAGGAGCAACTTGAAAGCACAGTGCCTTAGAGAAAGGCAGGTATCATATGTTCTCACTCATATGTGGAACTGGAGAAACTTAACAGAAGACTGTGGGGGAAGGGAAGGGGAAAAATAGTTTCAAGCAGAGAGGGAGGGAGGCAAATCACAGGAGACTCTTAAATACAGAGAACAAACTGAGGGTTGATGGGGGAGAAGGGAGAGGGGAAAACAGGTGATGGGCATTGAAAAGGGCACTTTTTGGAGTGTAATTGATAAATCATAGGAATCTACCCCCTGAAACCAAAAGCACACTGTATATACTGTATGTTAGCTAACTTGACAGAAAATTATATTAAATAAATAAATATGAAAAAACCCAAAAATATATAAAGAAAACAAACAAACAAACAAAAAGCACAGTGCCTTAAGTAGGCCAAGTAGTAACAGTTTCTTTTTTTAAAAAATTCCAGATTCAAAATAACCTTGCAAAAGTCCATTTTAAAGAGTCACCAAAAGAAACCGGGACAAATAGGAATTCCATACCCAGGAGGATCTTATCAATAAGGGACTCCAGATCCCTCCTCTGAGACATACATTCTTTTTCTAGAGGACGACAGAGTTAATTGCACATTTCAAAATAAAATTGAAACATGGTTGCTGCTATAAAAGTCTACGAGCTGAGTTTTTTAATCTTGAAATTGCCATTCTCCCATTTACCTACTAACGCATTATAATAAGCATAACACATAGAGAGGAGAAAGCATAGAGCATTAGGCTATAATTCTGTGGAGAATCTCCTCACCACGAATTCAACATATTCACCAATCTCCTCACCAGGAATTCAACGGTGCCCAACCAATTTCCCTTTTGGAACTAAACACTCACTTTCCAGTTTCTTATTCTAAAGTCTCCTCAAAAGATCCCAGATTGAGCCCCAAGTTTCTCCCATTGCCCCCACTTTAACATGTGACACCGATGAACTCACCTGCACATTTGAGGAAAGGTTTCAGATCACATTCTGACCTCAACATGATGACTTTTTTCCAGCTTCAGCCAAAGTTTACTAAAACCCAGGTTTTGTCTAAACAAGAAGTCACACTGTGTGAAGTCATGACTTGTCTACAATAGCAGCTCTAATCCAGTTATTCCCAGGCTGACAAATCTTCAACAGTGAAGATGCAGGCATATGGTTTTGGAAAATGAGTGTCTTTTGGATATCTGAAGAGAAGAAGGTGGTTCTGGATCAGGGGGAGGAAACAAGCAAAGACTCAGGGATAGGCAGAAAGAAATCTGTCACTGGCAATGTGACAGGTACACTTAGCTATGTGCTGAATTGTGTCCTGCCACCACTAAATTCATATGTTGAAGTCTTGCCCACACCCCCCCCCCCCAGGACCTCAGAATGTGACTGTGTTTAAAGACAGGACCTTTAAAGAGCTGATTAAATTAAATGAGGCCTTTAGGGTGGGCTCCAATCCAATCTGACCAGTGTCCTTATAAGAGGCGGCGATGTGGACATACAGAGAGACATCAGAGATGCACACACACAGAGGCCATGGGGGAAAATAGCAAGAAGATGGCCATCTACAAGACAAAGAGAGATGCCTCAAATCTGAGGCACATTAATTATGAACTTCCAGCCTCCAGAACTGTGGGAAAATTAATACCTGTTCTTTAAATCACCCAGTCTGTGGCCCCTTGTTACAGCAGCCCTAAGAAACTAATTACAGCTACCAAAGAGCCATTCCTCCCCCCACTCCTCCTACCTGACAGAGCCCAGGGTCTCCCAAATGCCCCTGCAGCTGAGGCACAGACAACTGAAACCATCCTGGCACAGAAGGAAACGTCTACTGGGGCGCCTGGGTGGCTCAGTCGGTTGAGCGACTGACTTCAGCTCAGGTCACGATCTCGCGATTCGTGGGTTGGAGCCCTGCGTCGGGCTCTGTGCTGACAGCTTGCTCAGAGCCTGGAGCTTGCTTCAGATTCTGTGTCTCCTTCTTTCTCTGCCCCTCCCTCATTCATGCTCTGTCTCTGTCTCTCAATAATAAATAAATGTAAAAAAAAATTTTTTTTAAAAAGAAGGGAACCTCTACCGAGGGACTCTGGAAGGGTCTTCTGTCATAAACAAGGAGAGACAGGTGGGGGGTGGGGGGCAATGTCCTACCCGGGACACTGCCCTAAAAGGACATAATCGCAGGAGCTGTGGCACATGTCATCTTGTATCATTAAATGAACACAAGAAAATTAGAGAGGAGCTGGTCCAGCACCCATGGCAATATTGAGCCACTGAATCAACTCTGCAACTGCCTTCCTTGATTTCTCGTTATGTGAGATAGTAACACCTATTGTCCAAGCCCATCTTATAGAGACTTATTACTTGCTGGGTCCAGTGAGGGGAATGACCTGGCTACTGGAAGAGATTATGTTAGTGAAACAAGTAAACCCAGGTTTTGGAGAAAGCCTTTGAAGTTTTTATACACAGTAATGTAGGGATGGGGCAGGAGGAAGAAAGAAGAATTAATTATTCTTCTAAGATAAATTCTGGGATTCTAGCCTGGGAGCCCATGAGAATGGAATGCCTCTAAGGAGTGTGGGTGACTTTCTTCTCTGGAAAGGAACAACTTGTTAGTTTTCTAAGCCCACCTCCTTGAGTATACTTAGTAGCTCAGTGAGGGTTCAGTTGGCCAAGGGGAGAGATTGTTCTCTAAAACTGAGGGTGGAAAGCGTCTGGGGTAGCAGTAGAAAAGACATTTGGAAGAGAATCCTGTCAGTGGGCAAGTGGATGCTAATATCTGCTGTTGAAGTGGTTACATCCACTGTTCACATCAGACCTCAGAGCATGGAAACCAGTACCTGAAATACGTTCATACAGATTCTTGCTATCTGCAGCCAGTTTTACAATAATTCAAGTAAAATTCTTATGAGCTGTAGAAACGTTGTGAGCTGTGAGTCTATATAATCTTTTCCATGATGGCCTGGGGACCTGATGTTGGGACTCAAGTCTACCACTAACCAAATGACCTCAGACAAGTCACCTACCTTCTCCAGACCTCAATGTCTTCAACTATAGAAGAAGTGGGGGTTGATGAGAACAGTGGTCTTTCCTGTATTTTTTGGGGGGGACTGGAACTTTTTCTTGTATAAAGTCATAATTCAACCTCCCAACATGTAATAATAAAAATAGGACCACTAGTAATTCACAATCATTGCATATTTAGAATCTGCTGGGCTTTGTGCTAATAAATACTCCAGGTGGGTTACCTCATTTAGTTCTCACTTTTAACATTATAAAATAGGAAATTTTACTGTCATTCTTGGTTTATAAATGAGGAAACCAAAGCACAAAGAAGTTAAAAAATTTTCCCAAAGTCACAGTTAGTAGAACAGGGAAGCTGACTCTTTCCATCTTGGATTTTGACCTCTAAGCTAAATGGAAGTCCTGTGTGTGTGTGTGTGTGTGTGTGTGTCCACATGCATGCATATAAATCTAGAAAATTTGGCTTTGTCTTTAGTCCCTGAGGTAGCACCATCCAGATGCCTAGGCAATCACAGAATGAAAACGCACCAATCCACATGATCCTCAAAGCGATAATGTATTAACAGGGTAGGCAAAAGGTAGGTGTCTACATTGATTTTGTGGGGGAAGGGGAGATGTGATATAACTTGAAAATAAGCAGTATATTGTCCCATTGTTTTGATTTGGTTTTAGCTACAGTTTTGAATTTGTTTTAAATTTCAATTAACATCAATAATCATATGAGGATATATTAGGACACGTAAAGAAGCAGGGGCTATAAAAGTTTTGAGGAACACTGATTAGACAGCTCTTTAGATCTACGAATTTTAATTTCCTTGGCTCTACCATCTGCCTAGTTCCTGCTTACTTTCACCACTCCTAGTCAACCTCGTAGCCCTGTATAAGGTAAGGCAGTTCATACGCCCTAATCCAGATCAGCTGATAAGAGATGGGCACCCATGTGACAGGGCACCCACTCACTCCCACTATGATAGTAATTGTCACAAGAGCTAACATTTATTGTATCCTTATTAGGTGCCGACACTACAATAAAGACTTGTCAATACATGTATTTATTTAATCCTCACACAATCCCAAGCATCTGCTATCTGCTAAGTAACATCTCTTTAGGAGGCCTTTTCTCAGCTGTGGCCTGAGAGAAGTGGCCCCCCCATCAAGCTCTCATTATACCTAGAACACAGCTCTAGCAAAGCACATAGCTAATGATATCAAATCTTGTGAGTTATCTCTGCCTTCCTGAATAAAGCTTCTGGAGGACAGGAAATTTGTCTTACACATTCTGTGTCTCTAACACTAGACACAAGGATTGGCATAGAGTAGACACTCAGTAAATATCTGCTTATCACTGGCAGATACTTTCACTTAGCCACCCCAATGCTTCCCCAGCTCATCCCTCCACTCTAGAGAGTGGAAAAGCTAGATGATTTTCTAGTTTTCCAGGAAGATTCTGAATAAAATAGTTCTCTTCCTGATATCATGAAGTTGTCTGGCAAGAAAGCTCTGTGAAGATATAATGCTTAGAGCTATGGAAGCCATTTTGTGATCATAAGGGAAAGACCAAGAGAAACACAAGAGCTCAGAACCAGATCCTTGATGTCTTCTAACCACTGAATCTTTCCTAGAATTATCTCTCTCCAAGACTACCTGCTATATAAGACAAATAAACTTCTTTTGTAAATTAAAAAAAAAAACTGAGTTTCTGTTCCTTGAAGCTTGAAGCATTACTTGTTTTCCATGGACATTTTGAAATCAAGCAGACCTGGCCCCTAATCTTAAAAACAGACCCTATAGATATGGGGTTGCCAGAAGAAATATAGGACACCAGATTAAATGATTACAAGAGTAGGACTTTTTAAAAAACAATGAGTTATTTTTCAACGTAAGTGTATCCACTCCCTATTTGAGAGTATTGAAAAAATACTTGTGGTTTATTAGAAATTCAAATTTAACGAGGGTCCTGTATCTTGCTAAATCGGGCAAATCTTCATGGATAGTCATAAGCTGCTTCTAAGAGAAGCAGAAGAGAGACTTAAATCAGAACGTCTGATTTACCAAACAAAACCACTCCCAGGATGAGATAACAGCAATAATAACTTAAATTATACCATCCTTCAATTTTCAGAGAACTTTCATAGACATTACTCATCCATTAGATGCTGTTTACATTATATATAAAGAAACACTTGATCTTAATGAGTTATTTGCCCAAGGTTGCACAGCTGGTAAAGCACTGAGATCTGACCTCTCATCTCCGGATCTCTGCATCAGCACTGTTTCTCTGTAACAAAGGTTCTCAGACTTCACTGGGCAGCAGAATCACCTCAAGGGCTTGTTAAAAACCCAGATGGTCCAGGGCCTTTACCTACTAGCAGAGCTTGGGAGGGTCCAAGTATGTACACTTCCAACAAGTTTCCAAGTGTTGCTGCTGCTGCTGGTACTAGAATCACGTTTTTTTGGAAACCAATGATTTACATGACACCGAGACAGCTCTTCGCTAGGTGGACAGAATCAACAGACCTCTCACCTCATTCCAGGAAGAGAGAGATCCAGATAGTTGTATATCAAAGCCACGTGACAACACAGTAATTACAAAGAAAAATAAACTCTCTTTTTCTCTGACTTGTATCATTTGGAGCTTGAAAGCTAAATGCATACATGGGTGAGCACGTTAAAATGAACCCTGATGCCTTGTATCCCACTGTCTTGAACACTGGTTTTTATTCATTGGTGTAGGTGCTGCCCAAACAAACTGGAGGTTTTACTAAAATGTGGGAGGTAGGAGTGTGTGTGTGTGTGTGTGTGTGTGTGTGTGTGTGTGTGTGTGCGCGCGTGCGCGCACGCGCCGCATTTCTGGAAGACAGGTAGCATGAAGCTTCCAGGTCACTACAAAACTGCTAGGAGCCTGGAAGTGAGAATCCCCAGTGGCCCCATCTCTAAAATCATGCATGGGTCAGGGCATGAAACTTGACCTTTTGGATGATTAGCCAAGAGTTGTCCTTCATTTATCCAGAGTCAATTACATTCTCACTCTTTTCTCCTTTCCTTGTCTCCTTCATACTCCCACAGCAACCACCTACCAGACAGGAAGATAAAATAGAAATGGAGAGGAGCGGCCAATTGTAAGGCAGTCGAGTGTGGCTGCCAAACCGCAGGTGGGTGGGGGGTGAGAAGCGGGGACGTGGAAGAGAAGAAAGAGCTATTTATTCTCTGAGTCTCTGAGTGGTAATTTCACTGTCTACATAAATAGTGGCTGAGAGCATTAAAAACAAATACAAATATACTACAAACATGGTTCACATTCTTGGGGCCTCCCTCCATGGGTAAGTCCTGAAAATCTTCTGAGGACCTCCGACAGTCCCCAATCAACCCCAGATGGCCCAGCCAGTAGGTATCCCAGGACCCTCACTGCATTCCAGGTTAGCAGCTACCTTTGGTAGATCCAAATAATTTGTTTCTCCAGTCATAAGAAAGCAAAGAGTAATCAGTTTCATTTTTTTAATTTTCAAAAAGATTTATGTTGTAGGAAACTATAAAGAATAACATAATAACAAACGCTCACAGCCCTGTGATCCAGATTTAGCAACTGTCGATGCTTAGTTGTATCTCTTCCAGATTTTAATATTTTGCTTTTAGGGAGTTAAATGACAGATAGTCAGAGATCTTTTATGCCACCTCTCTATCCCTTTCCTATTATTCTCAAGCAACAAGTTTTGATTTATTTCATTTAAAAACTTTTACAAACATAAATATGCATTAGAGAACAACCTAGAATATTATTTTTGCTCTTTGTGTTTATTACCAGTGGAAATATATTTTGTTTATATAAATGATTCATACTGAGTATTTGGTTCTACTCTTTGTTTTCACTCAACATAAAATTCTGGAGATCTAATCAGTTACTTTAGATGATCACTTTTAACTGTTCATTTTATTTACTCATTCCCCTTTAAATGGACATATAGATGGTTTACAATTTTTTTGCTCTTACAAAAGAGGTTGCAATACTCATCTTAGTGCATGACTGTGTGGACCCCCACAAGATGTGGATGTTTCTGCTGGACATATACACAGAAGTGGAATGTTGAGACCTAGGGATTATATCTTGAATTTTAGCACATGCCATCAACACTATCTTGACAGTGGGCATTATATCAAATTATAGTCCCAAGACCAATGTAGTCCAGTACCATTTCACCCACATGGTGACAACTCCTGATATTGTCAGACCTTAAGTTTTGCTAATGTTAGACTACAGTGCCTCATTACAGTTTTAATTCATATTTTCTTGTAACCGATTGAGGCTTTTCTGATTCAGTTTTCTTCTCTGTGAATTGTGTGTTCACATACTTTGCCCATTTTTCTGTGATTGTCTTTTGTCTACTGATTTGTAGAATTCTTCATATACAAATAAATAATTCTTTAATATGAATAGTGTATATAGTGCACTGTATATAAGTTTTACAAATATTTTCTTTGTGTCCATGGCTGTATTTTAACATTGTTTATGAATAACGTATTACTAATTAGATGACAAAGCCAAAAGAAGCAATTGTAAACCAGAACTTAGCACTATCACATACAACCCATCAATGGTCTAGGGATAAGGAAACTTAGACTCAAAAGCAAAGATGCATGGGGCGCCTGGGTGGCTCAGTTGGTTAAGCGCCCAACTTTGGCTCAGGTCATGATCTCACGGTTCATGGGTTCGAGCCCCACAGCTCAGAGCCTGGAGCCTGCTTCAGATTGTGTCTCCCTCTCTCTCTGTCCCTCCCTCACTCATACTCTGTCTCTCTGTCTCAAAAGTAAGTAAAACATTAAAAAAAGAAAGCAAAGATGCAACTGGAGAAACCGACATTTGACATCCTGTCTGAAAGCCACAAATCCAGTGCTTACTCTACCGCAAACCAACATCCTGCCTCATGTGTTCCCTCTTTCAGAAACACTATAAAGCCTTATCACAGTTAAAAATGTGCAGGCAGAATTTATGGCATAAGAAATATTTGAGGACATTTGTTAAAAGGGCTCTCGATTTTTATCTGAAGGACTGTGGTGTGTCCCAGAAATAAGCATTGCAAACAAGTTCCTCAGGAGACAACGATGTGGCAGGTGAGCGGGCCAGACTTTGAGGACTCTTTGAGGGAGAGCTGAGAAACCACAGTGCTTACTGAAGCTGGTGGGGGCCCGCGAGAGGTCTGGAGTTCCAGCTCCCTGTGGAAATACTTGATGAGCCTCTCTCATGTTGGTCTATAGACTCTGTGAGGGCAGGGACTTACTCCTTCTGTTTTCTCCCAGCATCTAGTATAGTGCCTGACTCAGTAAATATCTGTGGAATGAAGAAATTCCCCACGTATCACATTCTGTAGGTAACTGCTCATGGCTACGAAAAGTCTTAGAAAAACCTGCACTCAGCCTCAAATTCTAAACTTCCATCTCTGCTGAAAGGGAGATAGGCAACAATAATTCACCGCACATGCCAAGCGCTCTTGACTTCAGTGAATTCACAGTATTGGCCCTCTGTCCTGATGATTGTCATCTCAAAGTACGTATTGTGAAAACAAACACTCCTAATTATGGTTGTGTCTATAAAACGACAGTCAATTGAGTGGTCAAGGAAATTTGTCCAAACTCTTTACGATGTGAAAATAAAATAACCCAGGGGTTTCTTTGAAAACTGATGCTCAGAAAGTACTTGTTAGGATCCCTTCAATACCTGCTCTTTTTAGCTTATCCCAGGGCCACAGGCAGAACAAGTCTCAAGGACCCCCTGCCTCATGATGTCTCTTTGAAGCAAGTATGACTCATTGGGCCTAAAAGCTTTTAGTCCTAACAAGTGTCTGCATCTGGTAGAGACCATCTTTGTCTTTGATCAAAACTGTCAGCATTTCCCTTCCATTATGCTTTAATCACACACTATTAAGATGACCGGTGGGTCTTCTCTCCAAAGCCAGCCAGTCAACAACATCTTTCCAGCTAAGCAAGAATTTACCACAGTAGATCTTGGTGTGATGCAATGTTCAGAGATATTTGGCAGAGGGGAACATTGTAAGCATTTCTAAGAGCTTTGTCACCTCCTCCTATTTTTGATTCTTCAGTGGGATAGGTCTATCTGAATATACTCAAAAGGTATAAGGAAGAGAAGTCTGAGAAGTATATCTGAGTAGAAGGTATGACAGAGTCATAGGGGAATGTGGTTCTGGGAGATTCTTATTGGCCCCAGATACTCTTATTGTTAGAAGTAATATTCAAACTTTTAAAAAAGTCACAAGATGTTAATACTCCTTACGTGCTTAAGCAAGAAACAACATGGAGATGCTGCTAGTTTGAAGATAAAGACCAGGAAGTTGTCTTCTCTATAGTTAGAGAATGTGATATGAGGACCCTTATCTTCTCATTCCCAAAGAGTGTGGTGAGAGTCAGTGTAGTGAGATGCAGGTGGCAGCTGAGATAGAACAGAAGTAGGTAGAATATCTTCTCTGGAGGAGGGTATGGAATTCATTCTATCTGCTTCCCCCAGGCCAGCAGACAAGCTTAACACTTTGATCTTCATAGCAATTGCCCTCTCTTTACTTCTTCCCTTCATGGTCTTCCCAGACTAAAGATGGATCTATAGAGAACTGCTGTTTAGGTTTCTATGCATGATGGGTATGGGAAGGAGGGCGCTTACAAACATAATATATGAGGACACCAGGAATTTGTTGGCTGTTAGAATTTTTGTAGCTTGGATGAATTGAATACAAGGATTTTGTTGTTGTTGTTTTGGTTTGGGTTTTGCCCTAAACTTATATATAGCCTGCCAAAGATATTTTAAGCTATATCATTCTGATGAATTTGCACTTGACTTATAAAAACATTTTTTCCAGCCTAATGTTGTGTGATAATTATTTTCTGATCTTTTTAAAGCTCTTGTCCTTGGAAACAGGAAGTAGGAAAATACACCGGAAAGTTAAAAAGTTCAAATTTAAGGCAAGGTCTGAGTCACACAAGTTCTGGCACAACTTATTTTCTAACCCTGACATCACAAATATCAGTCTTGCAATAGATGTGAAGCAAATAAAGACTAGATTTAAAACAAAAAGTCTGGGGGCAGGGGAAGCATAACCTGATTGTTTCCTTAACTTTTCGTAAATTAGCGTTTGAGAGGAAACAACAAGATGGAAAGGTGACTGTTGGTGTCTTTGTGACAGTTCAATTCATTCTCCTCATATTTCAAAAGCTCCAAGCTTCTGAAGTCTCTCTCTCTCTCGTGCTCTGATTTTTCTCACCTACTATTTGCTTGAGTACGTGAGTGTGCGTAAGTACACCCACACATACATGTGTGTGTGTGTGTGTGTGTGTGTGTGTGTGTGTGTAGATTTTGTTCTTACATCTTGTTTCAATACCCTAGAAGCCAAGATATTGTGGAAATGCTTTTGGATTAGTATCTTTCTCATTTTCCTGGCCACACTCCGTCCATGCCTCTACTCTCTGCTTGGCATCTGACAAATGGATGATCATGATCAAGTGTCATTTCTTGAGTGCCATCTATACCCTTGATATTGGCATATTAATTAATCTCATTTAATTATCAAAATAGGGTTATAGTGTACACAATTCATCTCTAATACCAGCTAGACAACCTGAGACTCAGAGTATAGAAGTCACACAGCTAGGGAGTTATGATTTCAAGATTCAAACTCAAGCCTTATTGATTCCAAGGCACAAAATTTTCCTCTCCATCATGCCTTCAGGAATAAAGGTCTGATCATGTGATGAATTTAAGGCACATGTCTCTATTTTTTTTTCACCAGGTTATCCCTAATGGCAGAAAAGAGTGGATGTGTCTGCATGGGAGTATAAATGTAGGCTTCAGGGTGGAGAGGAAATACTCTGAAGGGATACGGTATGCTTTTGAAAATATTAGTCTGAAAGGTCTGGCTGCATTCACATAATTTCTCTGAAGTCTCCTACTTATCTAAAATAAATTTATTCTATTTTTGCATTCTATTCCTTACTATATTCATGTTTGCTGTGATGTTAAAGAAAGGGGTTAAAAAATACTTGCCACTGGCTAAATTAATGATCTGGGAGGATATACCATGTTTATGCTACAGGTCTATGGATCTCAGACACCTTGCAATTGGTGCTTTTGGTATTAATATAACCAGGGTAAAAGGCAGAAAAAAAAATAAATCCATTCCTATTACTGAAAATACAACCGAGACATACATTCCTTACAAAGAGCGTGCAATAGCACATTAATTGCACTTGAAGAACATCACATTACTACTAATGATCATAGGATGGTTTTTGAATATTCAGAAGGAACTATGGAAATAATAATGAATAAGAACAGTATAGTATGAATTTTGAAAAGTAGAAATTACTTCTACAGCCTAACACAGAGACCCAATTAAATCCTAAATTCCTACTAGGGCACACATAATTGTGATATGAAGAGACAACATGGTAGAGTGAAAAGAGCTTTGGATTAAGGTTCAAAACCTGGGTTTTAGACTCAGCTCTCCTATCAACAAGTATCCCTTTGAGCTTTGATAGGTGCTTGGCTCCTGTGTTTGAATCTATAAAATGAGCTGTTGAATAGTGGACTAGATGACTCCAGATACACCCATGAAGAGTTTGCTCTATGGAATCTGTTTAGTGTGTTGCAGTGAGCAGAATATAGGCATTGGGGTCAGATAGACCAGAATTTGAATCCCCGTTCAGGCATTTAATAGCTATGAGAGACTTGCTCTCCTATGTGTGAAGTCTCCTATGTGTGACCTTATCAGGTCACTGAGAAGGTTAGTGAGAAAACATTTGTAAAAAATCTACCGTGATGCCAAGACAGATAGTTGGTACTCAGTAATGGTAGCCATTATTTTGATGATATTTATTACATATATAATAATATTAAATAGCAATCAGGTTGTTCTGCTGAGTTATCAGTTGCACTAGAAATTTAACTGTTTTATCCTGGTTTGTATTAGATCTTCTTGTCATTCTCTTTTGGAACCATGTAGTTTGTTTTCACAGCACTTACCACAAAATGTACCTGTCTACTTATTTCTGCGACTCCAGGAATTTAATATCTTCCTATCTTTATTTAATATCTTCCTTCCCACATTGCTATAAGCCCTGGGAGGATAGGAAATACATCAGTTTTGTTCATAGCTATATTCCTAGAATATAGCATAGTACCTGACACAAAGTGAGTTCCCCCAAATCATCTGTCAAATGAATGGATGAATAAATAGGCCTAAACAATTATTAGTCCTTATCTCACCTAATCTATAGACACCGTGCAAAGAAGTGTACTTGTTATCTGGGACCCAGGAAACTTACTTGTTCAGTCCTACCATATTATTGTGCTATTGCCTGCGCTACAACGGACAATTTCATACACAATGTACAATGTTCAATGATAGGCCATTCTGCTATCTACTTATAAGGCTACCAATTTTTAGAGCTTACTCCAAACTTCTACCTACCATAGCTCGGGCTGTCCAATAACATACCTTTATCAACTGGCAGTGATGAGGAATGCTGTTTCCACTGTGCTTACAGAGAAACAACAGAGTATTTCTTGCATTTTATTTATTTTTTAATAGTCTAAATTGATAGGCATTAGTCTGTAAAGTCTATCAGTATCATCTGGGAACCTGCTAAATATGCAGATTTCTGAGTCCCATCCCCAGATATTCTGATTCTGATTTAACAAGCAGAAAAAGTATAGGTAAAGACTGGTCATGTCACCCATGCTAATGGGACATTCCATATGCTATGGTCATAGAGGAAGTAAAAGTTCTTTTCACTGCTGATGGAGTGTCATCAGTTGTGCCTAAATGGCTTCGAGAGCAGTGAATAAAAAACTATCCATGGATAGTTTAGTGGACTGGAGGGAGAAAATCTCTGAGAAGTCAAAGCACAAGGTATTTCTGTCTATTAAAAATTGTGCATGTGACATATCTTCCAACTTAAACAATCCCGATCTATAGGTTCTAAAGCTATTCTACCTCCAGACATCCCTCATACGCCTGAGAATAAAATATCAAGCTACATAATGTAATTCTACCTCTAATTTAGAACCTGAATTTCATGTCTTTAGAGGTGTGTAAAAGGGCTACATCAACTTTTTGCTTCTTGCAAAGATAATAATTTAGCCTCTCACCAGACACCTGTCCAACCTATAATTTTTCCTTACTCCACTTTATTTCATCTCCATGAATATGTAGATAGCACTCTGTTGCCAGGGTGCTAAAGAGTAATACAAAGGAGTGTGCATTTAGTTATTCAGGTAACAGTAAAAAGAGGAGAGAAGTAACACAGGTGCTCAGTGGTGGTGAGTCCCTGGCATTGGAAATGACTGTCCTCCTCCTTCATTTCATCCCAGGTAATTACAGACCATCTATTGTATTTGGTATGGTAAGCAAGGAGCCCAGGAAAGTAATTAGGGGAAAAGAGGGAAAGGATATCAATGTAACTAATGGGAGAATAAGAGGGACTGGCATGAAGAAGGGCAATAGGAGGCATGATCATTGAAGGAAATTTCTTAATTGACTTTGTTCTGTTCCTTTATTCAGTGAAGGTGGTAAGGCAATATTATCACTTCTTAATATAGATATTACTATGTATACTAAGCAACGGAAAGCCTTCCGGCTTCCTTTGGATTCTGTCTTCTCTGTGGACTTTGATTCATTTATTTTACTCATTCAGAAAAAGTAGTTTTGAGCACATAGTACAAAATCAGGATTTGCTCTATGCACATAGGATACAGTAGAATAAGATGCATTTCTATTCTCAAGCAGTTTTAAATCTATTGGGAGAGACCTACCAAAAAGCAAGTCATTTCAATTCGTCGGTGTCTTCCAGCTAGAATGTGGGGGTCAAGATAGGCTTCCCGGAACAATTCCAAGAACAGCGAATACTGGGAGGAGACAGTGAGGGAGACTAGGCAAGAAATGGATCAGGAGACCTCCAGGTAAGTGCTTGGCAACAGTAGGGAAGGGAGAATCAATAGGAAGTGGGCAGTGAGGGAGTTTGGAAGCAATTTCTGGAGGAGAAGAAGAGAGATTTGTAAAACAAGTATTTCCCCACTATTTCTAGACACAGAAGAATCCATATTCCCCTCTGGCACTTTAAGCTATTCTAACCAAGCAGCCAGGCTTTGAAGACTGACTCATGGTGGTCTCAGATCCATTCACTTATAGCCAAAGTAAATACAAAATATATTTTCTTAATCTACCTACATACATCAAACTCTAAGGCTCTGTTTCCTTTTGGCCTGTCTTTACTTCCTTCATTTCATACACAATGAGCAATGATATCTGCAGTACTGCCTTTCAGACAGATTTAATACTATCTCTTTATGTTTATACTGTCTAGATTAAACTAACCTTGTAAAAATGTATCTCTCCAAATTCTTCTTGGTTCATATTCAGTTGTGTTTATATTCCTTTCAAAATTCTAAAGAATCTTTTTGATGTGTTTAGGAGAGGCCTATCTGGCAAGCCTGGTCTTCCCACTCTTTGCTTCTGATACAATCTGTGCCTTAAGTGCACAAATGCCAGGGCTTTGTACTGGCACCAAATAAAGCATGTTAACTGGGCATATCCCTGCTCTTCAGTCACATCCATTTCCTTGCCCAGTTTTTTTGTTTTTTTTTTGAGCATTCCAGGAAATTAATAGACCTTAGTTTCTAAATATCTCCTTTGTAATGATGTGCTGGGATCAGTCCACATGAGCTCACATGAACTGACGATTAAATTTTCAGGAACTTTGTGAGCCACTTGCTAAACACTTGTTGTTATTAAAAAAGTAAAGTATATGTACTAACAAATCATGTTTAAAACAAAAGTAATATATACTCAAAACTCATTATTTCTTAGTTTACTACCTGATACTATTATCTATGCTCTTCAGTGCATTTATACCTACAGTTTTGGGTGGTGGTAACATGTTGGAATGTGTTACTGTGCCTCTCTTCCCAAATCCAAGTTCAGTGATGACATACTGGTAACTTGAAAATGGCCATGATTGGAGTATTTGCACCACAAAATTCACAAATGATATAAACCACAACTCATTCACGATTTTGTTAACCCTTGGCTCATGCACCACTAGTCATATGGCATAAAGAATGAGGACATTGGTTGGAAAGGAGAAAGGATGGATATTGGCAGAAAAATAGTCAACTGGTTCTAACACTATGAATAAAGTCTATTCAAGTTACAATCTAAGAGAGGATCGGTTGAAATCAAATCGTATTCTCTGAAAATGTATTCTCTGGAAATGCATCTGTCCTCTTGAAGTTAATAAATTTTTAAGGACAATGAAGTCATGACATGTTACTCCTGTTCCTTTTCACCTTTAGCAGAACAAGTGACTGTAGATGAAGAAACTATAAGAGTCTAGAGTGTATAAAACCTGTTTGGGGCACCTGCCAACATACTCTTACGCCCTGATAGCAGCCTTGGCTGAGTAAGTTCTCCCAGACATTTGAGACATCATAAAGTAGGTGAACCTGTTTTGTGAATTAAGGTAACAACTGTATTAATATTTCACAGTTGAAATGATTTCTTCTGAGACTCTGCAATTTCTGGGTACTATGAATGTCACATAGATGGCATCTTTGTCCTCAAGAGAATATGCAGGGATATTTAACATAAAGAAAGGCCCAGCATAAGTAACTGGGACCTAGCAGACAATGACAGGAGTAACTGTCACTAGAGGGCCTTGATGGATCTCCTGGAACTTCTTCTTTGATTCTTCAAATATCATTGAGGCACAGTTAAGGGACAAAAGCAAGTACTGAATTATTTGGGGAGGGAAGCAGACAAACAGAGCTTTAACTATTTTCCTAAATTTAGGAATAGATCAAGTAAAAAAAAAAAAAAGTACTGGAACCCCCAAACTCTGAGTCTTACTCAAAGACAGAGCACACTCCAGATGGAAATGAATAGTGATTCTAAAACCTCAGCTTCGAGTCAGGCAAATTATTCTAATGGATAAATAAACAGTGGCCCAAATTTCCTTCACATTTTTAGGAAGTGGGAAACCCTTTATTAAACAAACAAACTCACAAAAGGCAGCCTTGTGTATCTGAAGCTGTTCAAGGCATTTGTCAGAAATTCGGAAGGGTAGAAGTCAACATTACAATTATATGGCAGACCTTCTCCTTAAGATTATGTAGGCTTAAATAATTTTATGATTTTTGCTTGATTTAAAGACCTTGCAGAGCTGATTCCATCAAATGAAAATTATATAAAGTCTCTAGTTCACAACTAGTCTATGCACTTCACAGTAACGTATTATAAATTGATCAACTGGGGGCTTCTGGGTGACTCAGTCAGTTAAGTGTCGCACTCTTGATTTTGGCTCAGGTCATGATCTCACAGTTCATGAGACCAAGCCTTGCATTGGGCTCTGCACTGACAGTGTGGAGCCTGCTCGGGATTCTCCTCTCTCCTTGTCTCTCTCTGTCTGTCTCTCAAAATAAATAAATAAACATTAAAAAAAATTTAAATAATAAAATAAAGATAAAGTGATTGACACTAAGCAAAGTAAACCTTCCAAGTCCCACCTAATGAACGTGAATGAAGAAGGAATTTCTAGTTGCTTCCATTCATTCCCCAGACAGGGTGCATCATCTGGCCATTTGTTCCAATTGGTTATTAACAGAAAGTAAGTATGAGAGGTTGGGCCAAGAAGTTCCAACTCTTGAATTGAGTCTTTAAAAACTTGTTTTGTTTGAGACAATTTTCTACTTCTGGTTCTGAAAATTACAAAATAGTCATGCTGCTTCAGAAACGTGATATACCTTTCTCAAATAAAGATGAAATGCACCATAGAGTGCAACTCTAGCTAAGGCTGGCACATACAAGGCTTTCTTGCCATTACCTGTCCGGGATAGATAGAGCTAATCTATCAGGATAAGCCTAAACCTGAATCAAAGAGGATGCTCATTCCCTCTGAGAGTGGATGTAGTCTTTTAATCCTTCCCAACATTCTCCAGCATGCCACTCCCAATGAATCTGAATTTGCACTTGAGACAAGCCCAGATCTGATTCAACAACTTTATTTCATTGAAAGTGAGAGCCAAAAAGGTTACTTGCTTAAAGTCACCAAACTCGTTCGTGACAAAACTAGGATTTGAAACCAGGTTTTCAGTGCTCTTTCCATGGTGATGGATTACCTTACTTAAACCACTGAGGGGTTGGGTCTGTGGGGTGATGCAACTTGAATTTCCACCAATAGGTTTAAGGATCCAATTGATGGATATATGAAAGGCAGCTACAGAAATCCTGTAGATGGGGCTGCTTATGAGTTGCCGCTCAGAGAAAATACTAATCAAGGTGCTTTTCTTTCCATATATGAAGTATCAGAGTTTAAGTGAAAAAATCAAATGGGCCAAAATAGAGCCCTAGGATTAAGGAATTCTGAAATTATTTATTAGCTTACTTACATAAGCAGAGTTAAGAACTGAATTATGAATAAGCAGGTTATTTTCATCTTAAAGGGTCTCATCTTTGCCTTAGAAACTATGGAGACACAAGATACATGTGTGGGGAATTTGGAAGAAATATAGAGCTGAGGCAGAAATGCAGACCATTAAAGAGAAAACTGGCCTTGCTTTTCTTGCAGGTATGTTCATTTTCAAGTGGGTCTCTTCTGTCAAGCCCAAGCCTCTGTTATTCTGACATTCTTAGTCTACAGTACCCTTTTTGATTCTGTTATATTAGCAAACAGTTTTGGTATTGCTAACAGTTTGCAAATTATCATTAAAAAACACCAGGTGATGAACGGATAAAGAAGATGTGGTATATATAAGATGGAGTATTACTTGGCAATCAAAAAGAATGAAATCTTGCCATTTGCAACTACGTGGATGGAACTGGAAGGTATCATCCTAAGCAAAATTAGTCAGAGAAAGACAAATATCATATGATTTCACTCATATGAGGACTTTAAGATACAAAACAGATGAATATAAGGGAAGGGAAGCAAAAATAATATAAAAACAGGGAGGGGGACAAAACATAAGAGACTCTTGAATATAGAGAACAGCTAGCTAAGGTTGGCACATACAAGGCTTTCTTGCCATTACCTGTCTGGGATAGATAGAGTTAATCTATCAGGAAAAGCCTAAACCTGAATCAAAGAGGATGCTCATTCCCACTGAGAGTGGATGTAGTCTATTAAACCTTCCCAACATTCTCCGGCATGCCACTGAAATCACCGTCACACCATATGCTAACTAACTTGGATGTAAATTTAAAAATAAATAAATTATTTTAAAAAAACCCACCAGGTGAGAACTTTCCATTTCTGCTCCTCCTGTCTCAGGTTCGAAGACATTCATAGGTGATGAGGAGGAACTAGTTCCACGCATCCAACAAAATCAAGAGCAAACATTTGTAGATATCGTTGTAAAGGGCTACACCTATTCCACGCATTCAACAATGTGGTTGGGACAGAGGAAAGGAGTCAGTATCACAGGCACAGCACACTCTGCTGTCTCTCAGAGGACTCCCAACCTAACAGCTGCCCACACACTGTGAATAACATCCTGTCCTAGCCTCAAAGACACGGACATGGTTTCTACCTCCACTCTTGGCAACAGCTCCATTTCAATGTGCCACTTTGGTTTTATTTGGTTCATATGACCCAGGAATCTCGTTTTTCCAAAACCCAGTTAAAAGTCCAGACATTTTAGAGAAAGGAGAATTGAAAAGTATAGAGCATCTCTGCACGTTCTTCTCCGTAATGCTTCAACAGATGGCATGACCCTTCCTTGCCCAAAAGGTGACTTGCAAAATTTCATCAGTATAAATAAGACTACAGGTGAAAACTATTAATGCTACAGTAGACCCTCATGGCCCCTGAACTCTATGCCATTTATCAGAAGTATAGCATTCCATTGGTATTATTCTTAAAGGAGTTCTTATGAATTTAGTAAACCAAGTACTTATTACTTAGCAGGGCTACTTACAGATTTTGTCCCTTTAAAAAATCCACATCTTATTCAGAGGATATGCTGTTAAAGGGAAATCTTTAGGTATTTTTTATCTGATGACAAATTATACATGTTCTTTTCAGCTCAAAAAAAGTGAGGAAACAAAGATCAGTGAAGAGAATCCTAAACCAGAGGCAGAAGGCTGGGTTTTAGACTAGTAAATTTCCTCACTTTCTTTCAATTTCCATTTCTCCAGCCCTAAAACTATCTCTGGGGATGCATGTGACGGATGGTGAAATGTTTAACAATATTTGGAAATCATTACTCTTGAAGCCCTGAAAACTACTTTGGCTCAGGAGATAACGAGAGGACCAGTGAGGGTGGTCCACATTTTTCATAGTTAAGATATAAAATGATCATGAGAGGCATAGGCAGACATGCTGTTTTACTTTAAGTTTCTCACAAGATTTTATTTTTTAATTGACAACGGCCCCATTCCCAGTCACACAAAATCCTTCCAGGTCATTCTTTCCCAAGCAGCATAGACCTTAATTTGCTGTTCTGTATTCATTTGCTGTTACTAATTTCATAATAATAGAAATTGGGGGGAAGCCCAGTCGAAAAGGCCAAAAGGAAACCAATGCAAAGAAACATCTTTGTGTGAGCATCAAGTGTTGGCAACCCATAGACCACAATCACTGGTGAAGCAGAGGTAGTAATTATGAATGGAGGTCAAGAACGTAAAAGAGAAGGAGGAGTCCTAACATTCAGACACACAGAATTAGAATTACAGAGCAGGTTAAATAGAGCAGACAGAAAGGGAAGAAGGCCTTAAATACCTGGGCATACCTACAGGTATTTCTACCAACCTAGGGTATGCAAATTAACTCCTGCATTCTCAATCCCATTTAAGGAATGTGGCCTTGATCTGATCTCAACTTCAACAGTGGAACAACCCAGTTCAGTGTTTCCCAAACGTTAGTGTGCTTATCACTAGTGTTACAAATGATGATTTTAAGAAATGCACACATTTAAAATTTTAATTTTAATTGTCATGGTTTCTTTTTATATGCGTTAGGAAACTAGAACTTAAAACCAGTAATTTCTTATATATTATATCTTAGGACAAAACTATGGTTTTATTATCACACTGAGGGGCGCCTGGGTGGATCCATCTGTTAGACGTCCGACTTCAGCTCAGGTCATGATCTCACGGTTCGTGGGTTCGAGCCCCACGTTGGGCTTGTGCTGACAGCTAGCTCAGAGCCTGGGACCTGTTGCGGATTCTGTATCTCCCTCTCTCTCTGACCCTCCCCTGCTCATGCTGTGTCTCTCACTCTCTCTCAGAAATAAATAAAAAAACATTAAAAAATGTTTAAAAAAATAAAAAATAAATTAAAAAAATAAAAGCACATTGATTTAAAGAAAAAACTATGGAGTAATACAAGAGGTGATATATACATAAGGCAAAAAGAAAATCACGAACAGTCTCCGAATAACTTAAGTTTGGGAAAAGCTGATCTAATCTGGAGAATGTCAACACATGTTTTGTTTACTTGTTCTTCTCTTTCTCCCCAACAGGGGGTGAGGCTCTTCTAGACTCTAATCCCATTTTACCCAAGACACAGTGTCACATAGTAACAAAAAGGTATATTAAAAAGGGTGCCAAGGAAAAGGCACCAAGACAAGTCTAAATTCATTGTTTTGACAGAGCTTTAGCAAGAGGGTAAGTATTTAATGAGATTTTACAATCTCTTTTCCAAGAGTTGCAAACAATACTTTCTGGAGCTGCCGTAGGTGCTTGACATACAGTAAAGGAATATTCTATTCTGAGCAGTGGAAATGCGCTCACCTGAGGAGCAAAACATTTCAACAAATGTGCCCGAAGTGAACATTCCAGTCATGGAGCTCCTTCCTTTCCTGCTCTTGGGCAGGTGCCATCTGCCGCCTCGTGGGAAGCCATCATCGCAGAACACACCCTCCACTTCATAAGCCCATAATTTTTAGAATACATCTTCAAGTCTTAAAGAGTCAGAGTTTAACCACTCCTTCTACATTCTCGCATTTGGAAAGGATCTCTCCTAAAATGCTACATTGAATTTTTTAAACAATGTTAAAAAGATAAAGGGAAAGGAACACGTTCCAGGTTACAAGAAGTTGAGGAAAAGAAAAGACAGGGAACCAGGGTTTCATGCAATGAGCTTTGCTTCCTTACATGCCAGAACATTAATGTCTAGGCAGTATATATATATGTATATATATATATATATATANGTTTTAGTGATTTATTCTGCACTCATTCCTTCATTGCGTCACCCCAACAGTTTTGAAAATAAACATTATCTCACTCCAAAATGGCTCTTAAAAGAGTGCTGTCCTTTTTTTCTTTTCCTTTATTTTTTTTTACCGAGGGCATACACTGTTACATTAGTTTTAAGTGTACAACAGTGATTCAACAAGTCTATACATTACACTATGCTTACCACAAGTGTCTATATTCCCTGTGCTGTGCCCTTTTTTTCCAAGACCAGTGAAGTTTATTTAACATGAGATGCATATCAATATAAACCCCCAAATCTGTCTTTTTTAAAACAATCTTTTAATGTTTATTTATTCTTGAGAGATAAAGAGGTAGAGCATGAGCAGGGAAGGGGCAGAGAGAGAGGGAGACACAGAATCCTAAGCAGGCTCCAGGCTCCGAGCTGTCAGCAGCACCAAGCCCAACACAGGGCTCGAACTCACTAACCATGAGATCATGAACCTGAGCTGAAGTCAGACACCCAACTAACTGAGCCACCCAGTCACCTCCCCAAATGTGTCTTATAAATCTTCCCTGTACACGCCAGGCTCTGCGGTAAAGTTCAACAAAGCAATCCACCTTTGCCTCATGAACTGACAATGTGAGAATTCCAAAAAAGGCAGAGGCTGAGGTTGGAGCTCTCAGGAAAGAGAGACATCAAGCCACAAACTTCTGAAAATATAGAATGTCTTTAAAACAATGTATCGTGCCCATACATCTCCCAACTGTGACAAGATATCACAAAATGTCCCAATCCAGCGTCCTTCCTGATAAAATGTCTGGTCATCAGAGAAGCCCATCACGATCAGTCTTGGCCACAGCTGAGGAATTGCCAACAAGTCTAAGTAACTGGAGTCCCGACCAGTAAGATTGCTGGTCTGTGTTTAGAGCACTTTGGTCTCTGCTCTTCTCTGTAGAGTAATAATGTGGGTGAGAGGCAGTGAGACAGAGATAGTACAGAGCTGCAATAAACATCCATTAATTATTAATATGCACCACGTACACAGGTGGGCAGATTTGTGAAAGGGTAAGGAGGAGATAAAACATTCATTGTGCAACTACAATGAGTCAGGCATAATTTTCAGTACTTTACAGATAATTGATACTGGCAACAAGTGGTGAGATCAACAAATGTGTGAGGCCGGCATCACGTAAATGAGGAGAACAAGATGCAGAGATTCTAAGTAGCTTCTCTAAAGACACTCAATACAATGGAGAAGGGACTGTGAGGGGTGGGGCTGGGGGTGTCAGACCCCACAACTTGTCTGACTCCTAAGGGTTCTTTTGTTGGCTTGTTGTCTGTTTGTTGTTCTTCCTATTATCCGTTGAGCCCTTACAGTGTATCGGGCATTATACTGAACACTTAAAGGATTATCTCAGTAAACCTTCGGAACAACCCTATTAGGAAGTTCATGTTAATTTAAAATCTGACAGCTGAGGAAACTCAGGCATAGAAAAGTAAGTCGTTTCCTCAAGGTTGTACAGCTCGAAGCCCGGGCAGTTAGACTGCAGGGCAAACTCTACCACGATAGCCCGTAGCCTCTGCATTAGGTCCAACTCCAAACTCTTTGGGGGAACAAACAAGACACACTAACAGCAGACTAAGTACTGATGCCAAGCACACACACACACACACACACACACACACACACACACACACAGTGAGTGTGAACTGAGTTATCTGCATGATTGGTATTACAGAAATTTACGAGACAGTCACAGGCTGTAGCAGAATCCCACTGCCCTCGTTAAAATGATTTCAAAGTGAAAATTGCTTGTTTAATAGAACCCAAGATTCTATGTGATTAGGATGTCTCAATTCGGTGAAGCCTGTGTTTTGGATTTACAGATCAGACGAATTAGAAAAGCAGAATACAGACAGATGTCTTAGAAATAGCATTTTTTTACTTCGTAAAATAAAAACAATAATTACCATCTACCGTCAATATCATTTCATAAAAATAAATACCATACACATTTAAATTTGTGGAAAACTACTTGTACTGTAATTATTTTACACTGTCATGGAACAGTGGAAATGATGTCAAGATCATGCTGATTCACAGACTGGCATCTGCCTGGAAATGCTGGGAAGCATATTATGAGACCCAACTGAATCCATTTAAATCGTTGTTGACACATTCTGCTTTAAATTATTCTGTTCACAGAGTCTAGAATATTCATGTGGGACGGAAGGGATCTTAGAGTCCAGTCAAGCTCACTACTTTAACATTTCACAGAGGACGCACCCGAAACCCAAAGGGGTTCAGTGATAGCCCAAATCAATCTTCCAGCTAGTCAGCCCTGTGGCAGGATTAGAATTCATTCAAGGATTCTTTGAATAATCCCATGCTAGGAAGGTAAGCATGAGTAACTTTGTAGTGGTCCCTGTGGAGGGTAAACCCTGGGGGAAATTTTACAAGTTATAAAGCAAAGAACTGTTGTAAGACATAGCCTTCCCAGAGATTGGCCGGGTAAATTATAGTACGCACACATAGTCTCCAACCCCAGAAAGCCACATTTGGGAAGCCGGATCCCTTTCAAGTCACTAACATCTGTGGTTAAGTGCATAATATTTATGCTAGAATATATATTTTTAATTTGCAGTCCCTTGGAAACAGACTTTTAAAGATGATATTATAAACATGAGAACTCTAATTAATATAATTTAATTACTCTTTTATGATTTAGATTTTTTGGATCTTATCATTTAATTTAATCATTTAATGAGGTCATCATTAAAAATACCAGTTATAGATCTCTTTCATGTGCACAGGTTCTGGTTAATGAAGTTTGGCGCATAATTGAATATGTGTCACAAAGACCTGATTTTCTTCTGCATGCTGTCTAGTCTTTAGGATAAAAGTACCTACCGCAATGTCTGGCAAGTAGTAGACATATAACAGGTTTGAGTTTCTCTCTTCCCTTTTCTTTAGGTGCATACAGGGTTATTTTTGATGTGAGTGGCAGTGCACGTGTGTGCATGTGTGTCTATGCGTGTAGCTGTTAATTAAAGAAGTAGCAGCACAAGAACCCAGGCTACCGAGGACTTGCTTTGTGACAACCTCATCAATGGTGTAGTAAAATGGCCACCAGTATTTGCACCAGACCCTTCACCTGTACAGGGTCGTCCTGCCCCCCGCAGTGACATGTTTCTCCACCCACAAGACAGCCCTGGTCCTAACCATAGCTAATTTGAGAAAGAACCTAGAACCGATGTTCTCCGAGGATTCCTTTCCTCTTCAGAGCAGTGATTCTACTCTGGAGGGAAAGACCTAAAGGACTCTTCTAGGCCTGTGTTTCTCAGACTTACTATGTATATAAATTTCCTGAGGATCTTGTTAAAAGTTACATTCTGATTCTTGAGGTCTGGGATAATGTCTGATTTTTTTAACAGACTCCCAGGTAATGCCAAAGGCTGCTGGTTCACAAAGCACAATACAAGGAGCCAGTATCCAGGCGGCCACTTCCAAGCCCACATGGTGCCCGTGGCCACCTTCATCTACACTCATGGGAAGCTCTCACTTTGGTGGGAGGTGGTTACACCCTTCAGGTGACTTAGAGAAGAAAACTGTTTATAATCAGAAAGCATGATGGTGAGAATAAAAAGAAAAGCAAAGAGAGACGGATTGGCGGGGAGAGGGAAAGATGGACATAAAAAAGGAAAAAGTGGGAGTTTTGAGGTCTCTGATGTTCTTTGAATATCCAGTCTTTGTATGGTAACATCCATTTTGCGGTTTTCTCCCTACTTCCCAAAGTATTTCTCAAATCCTAATACTCTGTCACTTGATTTTCACAACTAAATGCATTTCCGAAGTTCTGTATCTAAGTACCTGCCATATAATGTACGATTATGGGGTTCTCTCCCCAAATCCAGCCAATAAGAAAATCAGTAACTGGTGTTCTAGAGCCTGATACAAACATATCTGTGTGTGACAAAAGGGGAAGTGAAGTACCACCTATTTCCATTGGCTTCTAGCAGTAATGAGCAACTATGTAACAAAGCTTACCTTTCATTCCTTGTATATGAATATAGTCAGTGGGGAGTTTTAATTTGGTAAACTATCTTGCCAAAGTGGAGAGCATCTAGATTCTCAGTCTAACACTCCTGGGTTCCTATTCTTATAACCTTTGCAATTAGGGGAAGGTACATCTGATATTCTTTGTGCTCTGTTTCTGTGTCAATAAAATATGGATAATCATGTCCACCTTCTGGGTTCTAAAAAGAACTAAATGAGGTAACAAACAAAAGTATCTACTATAGGTCTTAGTACAGAATACTCAATAAACAGAAACTAATATTGTTATTTTCATTCTGAAAAAGAAAATTAGCATTTTCTTTTAGAAGTCTGATAAATGAGGGGTGCCCGGGTGGCTCAGTCAGCTAAGCGTCCAACTTTAGCTCAGGTCATGGCCTCAGGGTTCATGGGTTTGCAGTGTCAGGCTCTGTGCTGACAGCTCAGAGCCTGGAGCCTGCTTTGGATTCTGTGTCTCCCTCTCTCTGCCCCTTCCCTGCTCGTGCTCTGTCTCTTTTCTCTCAAAGATAAATAAACACTCTCTCTCTTAAAGATAAATAAACATTTTTTAAAAAATTTAGAAGTCTGATGAATGATAGTGACTTCAAAACTATATTAGCATTGAGCTATACCATTTAAAAAAATTTTTAATGTTTGTTTATGAGAGAGAGAGAGAATGAACAAGCTAGGAGGGGCAGAGAGAGAAATAGGGAGATACAGAAGACAAAGAATCTGAAACAGGCTCCAGGCTCTGAGCTGTCAGCACAGAGTCCAACGCGGGGCTGGAACCCACAAACTGTGAGATCATGGCCTGATCCGAAGTCGGACATTTAACTGACTGAGCAACCCAGGTGCCCCTATTAACCATTTTAAAATTACATTAAAAAAAAAAAAAACCAGAATAAGCCTTAAACATACCACAGGCCCCTTTAAACTCTCCAAGTCTACCTGTGGTAAGTTGACCATAGAATGTCTCTGAACCCTGCAAAACAGTATTTTAATTCTAGAAGATTTGAGGGAAACAGAAAAAAAGGAAAAGTTAACATTAGCAATTTTGGCTTTCACGAAATGTTCTATAATTTGGGAAAGATATACTTTCTTTTTAAGAGTTAAGAACAATAATTAAGTCTAGCCCTAGGTTGACTATATAGGCACTATAACTATTTAAATATCAATTCGTATTAATTGGGTACAGACAATCCTGTGTCATTCCATTTAATTCCTATCCACACCCGCTGAACATAAAGGCTACTGACTTTTCACAGAGAATCTCTCTTTTGCAGAAAAGATTGACTTTTAGACCATCTGGATATCATCAGAAATGAAGATCAGAAAGAATAATTTACTGACTGAACAGACACGGTAACAGCCAGTGTGGTGGATGACAAGAAGCCCATGTTTTTGTTTTTTTAAAAAAACATTTTTGTCATTTGGCTCGTATGCATTTCACATTTTGAAATATTTTGGGACAAGCAGTTAAACTGTGAGATTGAATCTCATCATCATGGAGAAAGAAGCAGTCCTAATGGAAGCCATTGCCAAGTCAACCAGACGGCTGACCCTTCTTCTAACCTTGTTGTCCGTCTCAAAAAGAAAACGGGTCAGAAGATGACCAGGACAACGAGGTGGCCGGCGTGGCAAACTGGGAGGTAATCTTGCCTGAAAGATTGGAAACACTCACAATTGAGTTCTGGCTGGCTCTGCATGCACCCCCATGCTGCTTTGGGCAGATTCTCTCACCTCCCAAATCTTTCTCAGTCTTTTCTGCAGCCAAATGTAAAGAGAAACTGTTTTAGCTCTCTGTTTACTTACCAGGCAAGGCTAGTTCAAAGTAGGAGGATATAATTAATGAGCACTTGTAAATGGCACATGGAACCTGGGGCACAAATTGTTCCCACCCAACCTGGGGATGTTAGTCGAGAAGGAAGCAGCGTTGAGATCAGAGCTGCCCTGAAGAAAGAAGGTGTGCTGCAGCAGTGTGGGGTCCAGGCACCAGTCCCCTCTCAGTGCTGAGCAACTAGAACCAAAGAACAGAATCCTAGGGGCGCCTGGGTGGCTTAGTCGGTTAAGCGTCCGACTTTCGCTTAGGTCATGATCTTGCAGTTCAGTTCGTGGGTTCGAGCCCCGTGTCGGGCTCTGTGCTGACTGCCAGCTCAGAGCCTGGAGCCTGTTTCAGAGTCTGTGACTCCCTCTCTCTCTGACCCTCCCCTGCTCATGCTGTCTCTCTCTCTCTCTCCTAGAAATAAATAAAACATTAAAAAAAAAAAAAAGAACAGAATCCTAGGCTATAAGAAAGGCTACCATCTCAGGTGGAATTGCTTTAGTAGAGAAGGAAGGGGTCCCATTACGTGACATACATTGTTAGGGAAACCACGCCTTCTGGAACAGGGTCAAAAGCAGATTGGGGCATGTCTGGGAAATATCGGGTCTTTGAGTTTCCCAAGATTTTCCCTCCCTTCCTCCCCATATTTATGTTGTGGTCTGCGGCTGCCTCAGCACCTCAGCTTCCTTGACAAGGCGAAGAGGGAAATCTACACCCAACCATTAGTAAGTGAAACAAGTATTCAAGGACATCTGTACCTAATTAGGTCTCTTCATCAAGGTCTTTCAAATGGGGACCCCACTCCCTGGGGCAATTCAAAGACTGTGTAAAGAGTCTGATGGGTAAAAATAAGAGCACAGTTATTGATTATTGTTGGTAAGGGAATCTACATGTATGGTAGTATAGTTTCTTTTCAATAAGCAGACCATATACAAGGGCACAGAGAGACAGAAAATCATAATGGTTTTGACAGTTGATATTTTTTAAGTCTATTTATTTATTTTGAGAGAGACAGAGAGAGCCCCTGGGGGAGGGGCAGAGAGCCAGAGAATCCCAAGCAGGCTCCGCATGGCTAGCGCACAGCCCAATGCGGGGCTCGGACTACAGAAACTGTGAGAGCATGACCTGAGCCCAAATCAAGAGCCCAACGCTAACAGACTGAGCCACCCTGGCACCCTGACAGTTTTTAATTCTACCTGCCTTACACCTTTGTGGCTCAGAAAGTCTGCGATGGGGCACTCCAGTAATTTTTGTTAAATCCCTACAGATAAGAGTTAAGGATCTGAATATGTGGCTTTGGAATCAAACTAGCTTGTCTCATCCTGATTCAATCACTAACGAACTGTATGACAAGGCTTCCACTCCACTACTCCCCCACAGGATGCATATGTTACTTAATCTCTCTAAAATATGGATAATATTATTATCTACATCACAGTTATGGCAAAGATTCAGTGAATAAACTTAGGGTTGGCACAAAACACACACTAAGTAAACTATTAACTCCTTTTTATCATGATTACTTTTCTCATGAGCAACTTAACTTTTTCTAGAAGGTTGTCAAAAAAACAGCATCACTAAAAGAAAAAAAAGAAGCAGAGGGCATCTGGGTGACTTAGTCAGTTAAGCCTCAGACTTTGGCTCAGGTCATGACCTGACAATTCCTAAATTCCAGCCCTGGTTCAAGCTTTGTGCTGACAACTCTGAGCCTGGAGCCTGCTTCAAATTCTCTGTCCCTCTCTCACTCTGCCCCTCCCATGCTCATTCTCTCTCTCTCTCTCTTTCAAGAATCAAGAAACATTAAAAAAAGAAGAAGAAGAAGAAGAGGAAGACAGCATCACTGTACAGAGTGTTTTTTTTACAGATTTTACTGGAGATTCTCCTTTGAAGAAATAAGCCCTGACCAACTGTGTAACTAAAGCCCTGTTATAATGAGTTACTTTGTAGATTTCTGAACCCTGCATGTGGTGCTTGATTTCACTCTGTTGACTGGAATTGCCAAGTCACAGGGTATGCATATCATATATTTTGATACATGTTGCGACACTGCTTTCCAAAAAATTGCACTGGGGTGCCAGGCTGGCTCAGTCAGTACAGTGCATGACTCTTAATCTTAGGGTTGTGAGTTCAAGCCCCATGTTGGGCGTGGAACCTACTAAAACTTAAAAAAAAAAAAAAATGCACCAACAACATGAATTTTTAAATGAGCACTTATGTTCCAGGTACTATGTGTTATCTCATTTAATTCTCAATATGATTATACAAAAGTAGATCTTATCTTCATATACAGTGCAATGTTATGAAAATGAAGCTCACACATGTCAAATAAGGTGCTGAAATACAGGTAGTAAGTGATAGAGAAGGATTTAAAACAGATCTGAATCCAGATGGACCAGATGCTTTCCAATGGCACCATGGGAAAATATAACTCAAGATAAAAATTAATTTGAGCTGTTGAAATATATTCATAAATCCATCAGATGTATAACTAAATGGCATCTAATCCCTGCATTTGTTTACATGTCTGTAAAATTAGAGCGTTCACCTTAAGTAGTGTTTAAGATGGCTTTCAACTCGATGAGTCTCTGGTTAGCATACTGTTCAGCATTAGTCCTAGTGAATAATGGGGTGTCTGTATGTAAGTATTTTATGAATTTGACTATGGTAGTTGTTCTCCAAATTTACAAAGTACCAAACAAGAAGAGATGGGCCTTAGTTAAGTAAAGCCAAAAGGTTTTAGAGTTGGAAGAAGGTCACCTAAGACGATCTGATAAAGACAGTGAAAAACCCAAGATATATTAATGGGTTCTCTGCCCTTAAATATCTCCAGCAAGGAAAAAGACCATTAACAATCCCAGGTACTTTGGGTATAAATATGCCTGAAGCACAAAACCTAACCAAATGGTCTTTTAAGATCCTTTTAGCTTTGTGTCTTTATAAGCAGTACGCTAGAGATTCAGGCTTATTTCAAGGTTAATGCTAACATGGGAAGCCTTAGTGACAAAGGTATGAATAAACTGTATTTCTGCGTTCCTCCAAGTTAGTACCATCCACGCCTATTGTCAGTTCCTGACATGTAATGACTAGGCACTAGCCCAATAATTTTGAAGCCCTGGGTTCTTATTAAAGATGTAGTTCCCTGGGCCTCATCTGCCAGAGATTTTAATTTGCAGGTTTCTGACGGGAGCAGGAATTGGCACTGGTAGTAAGCACCTTAGGTGATCTAAGTGAAACGGCTCCCAGGTTCCACTCTGAGGAACTAAAGCTGCACTCAGCTGATGCAGCGGGAGACAAACAGGCATCATCTCTGAGCTTTCAGACGGCCTTGCTGCACAGGAAGAGAAGTAGTTAAAACGGTAGAAAAGTTAGACTGGAAAGGGGGTTCCTGTGGGCAAATTTCCTGCTACATACTATTACTGTGGTATCAAAGACTGTACACATTGTATTTTGTGGTTGTTCTTAAAATTACATTGTGAAGGCCTATCTATGGATAACAAAATAAATCAAGAAAAACGGGAAAAATAAGTTTCAGCATAAAGCCTTTATAATTCCTTTTGCAGTTTACTATCTTCAGTTTCACAAACAACACCGACAATTTCCTGAACTGTCTTAAAATAATCATTTCGACATTTGTGAAGAGATAAAAATTTGTCCACTGTTTCCTTTGGCGATATTAACAATCTAATCCTACCCTATAGAAATACATGAGAAATACATGACTCAATCAGTCAATAAAGTTTTTTGAGGACTTAGTAATAGGGACACATAAGTAAACAAATTAGATAGAATCCCTGCTCTCATAAAGCTTACAGACTATTAGTAAGCATTAGATGCAAAATTCTAAGTATGAACGGTATTATAAATAAAATAGAAGGTGCTACAAAAGTAAACAATGGAGGGAACCAATACTTCAATGCATGGAGTCATAGGATGTTTTCCTGAAAACAAACAAACATACTAAATCTGAGACCTAAAGAATGACTAGGAGTTTGCAAGGAAAAGGAAGGGCATAGAGAGAAGCATGTGAAGAAGGAACATGACGCTTTCAAGGACCAGGAAGAAGGCCTATGTCACTGCAGTGTGTGATCTCTAGGGCAGGGCAGCAAAGGAAAGAGGCGCTGGGTTTAGGCTGAATTAAGGCTAATAGACTTTACCTTAAACTCAGTGTGAAACCATGAAAGGGGCTAAAGCAGAAGCCAGGACTGATCAGGTTTGTTTGAAAAGTTAACTTCTAGCTACAACACTGGGATAGTATTGCGAAAGTGGGAAGTAGATGCTGGAAGATGAGGTATAAGGTTTCTGAAATGATCCAGGCAAGCAGCACTGGCAGACTAGACTATGGTTGTGGCAAAAAGATAGAAGTGGGTGGATTCCCAAAATATTAAGGAGGAGGAATGGGCAGGAATTGTTAATTTAGATGGGGTTGGGTAGAATGAGAAGTCCAGAACATTCAGGCTCTAGCTTGAGCAACGGGGTACCATTTCCTCAGATGGGAAATGGTAGAATAGGACAAAGTAGTGATTCAGATAAATGACTCTCCAGTAGAAACTCAAAAATATGTAAAATGGGTTTAACTGGCCACCAGCCACATGAGAAACAGACAAACTAAAAAAAATCCACCCTCCCCATCCAAATTGTGCCAACTATTATCATTTCTAAAAAATCATTTAACATGAGGCTCCTTGATCTAGGATCCAACAAACACAAAGTTCCACAGTAATTTTCTGCCCAAGCTTCTACTTCCATCAAAATCTGACCTTACAGCCAACAATTTTCCAAACCTAAACCATATACTAAATCAAGCTGTTTACAGAGTATGTCTGTGATGATATTTGATCTGCTCTTTTATTATGTGATAAAGTATGATAAACTCTTTTAGAGACCAAGAATGAATCAACTGGCCACTGGGTATTCATCATTAATATATTTCAAAAAGAGATATAGAAATCCTTAATGGGGAAATCACCTTTTAGTGTTAGAGGTCTCTTTGAAAATAAATGTCTCTCTACTCAGTGTACAATTATTTATTGAAGTTTTCTAGTAAGTATTCTTAATTATCCAAAACTATAAGCTAAGTCAGTCAGGCTAACATTTGGTAGGACTTAAGAGTCACGCTGGGTCAGAAAATACCTAATAATATCTGCCATTCACTTCAGTCCTACTTAGTGCTATGTTTTTAGTTTCAGATTTTATTTTATTTTTTATTTTATTTTATTTTATTATTTTTAGTAATTTCTCTACCCAGTATGAGTCTTGAACTCATAACCCCGAGATCAAGAGTTACATGCTCTGGGGCACCTGGGTGGCTCAGTTGGCTGAGCATCCGGCTTGATCAGCTCAGGTCATGATCTCATGGTTTGTGAGTTCGAGTCCCATGTAGGGCTGTGCTGACAGCTCACAGCCTAGAGCCTGCTTCAGATTCTGTGCCTCCCTCTCTTCCTGCCACTCCCATGCTTGTTCTCTGTCTCTCATTCTCTGTCTCAAAAATAAATAAACATTTTAAAAAAATTTTTTAAGAGTCACATGCTCTGCTGACTGAGCCAGCCAGGTTCCCCACCTAGAGACCATATGATGGCTAAGAAACATGCCGTTGAATGAACTAGCCAAGGTCACACAGTTAGTGAGTGGTAGAGTGAGAGTTCACACTCAGTTCTAACTGACACCTTAGCTCTTCTTACTTCTCTAAGCTGCCTCTTATGAACTCAACCAACCAATAAGGCAGGTGATATTTCCAGGTTTAAAGAAAAATGTTAATTATTCCTGTTTCACAAATGCAAAACAGGTTAAGACTCTCAATCCTCTTTATATAAATAATATTTAGTAACTTCTGAGTATACATCATTCATTTATCTCAATGCCTCCGTGATAAATGAAAAGAATAACTTTTACTTCAACCTAATTCAAGAAGAAAGTATATTAACATACCTTTAACAACAATGCTCAAATCATCCCAAACTGGAAAAAAAAAGCCAATTGTCCATCAACAGTAGAATAAAGAAATTGTGGTGTCTTTAAACAACTGAATTACTCTACAGCAATGAAATGAACTCACTATAACTGCAGGCAACAAGGATGAATCTCACAAACATAATGCTTAATGAAAGAAGACATAGCAATTCCACTCCTGGGTAATTATCCAAAGACAACAAAAACATGAACTCAAAAAGATATATGTACCTCCATGGTCACTGAAGCATCATTTTATAATAGCCAAGATATGGAAACAGTGTTAAGTGTCCATTGATAGATGAATGGGTAAAGGAAATGTTATATATATTTCACATAGAGACACACACAGACACACACACACGCACACATAATGGTGAACTATTATTCAGCCATAAAAAAGGAAATCTTGTCATTTTCAGCAACATGGATGACTGTTGAGGACATTATGCTAAGTGAAATAAGTCAGAAAGAGAAACACAAATGCTTTATGATCTTGCTTATATGTGGAATCTAAAACAAAACCCGAAATCAAAAAATTCATAGATACAGAGAAGAGATTGATCATTGCCAGAGGCAGGGGCTAAAGGGTGAGCAAAATGGGTGAAGGAAGTCAAAAGATACATACTTCCAGTTACAAAATAAATAAGGCATGAGGCTGTAGTGTACAACACAGCCTATAATTAATAATACCATATTGCGTATTGGAAAGTTTCTAACAGTAAACCTTAAAAGTTCTCATTACAAGAAAAGAGTTTTATAACTCTGTAGTGATTTGTTTTTGTGTATCAATGCATAATTGATATTGTATGGTGACAGATGTTAACGACCTATTGTGGTGATCATTTCACAATATCAAACCGTTACGCACTTAAAGCCAATACAATGTTGTATGTCATTTTTACCTCAAAATTTTAAAAAAGAAACAGACGTAAATGAGTACATACAGTATGATTCGTGTATTAAAAGTACAAAAATAGGCAAAGCTAATCTATGCTGTGAGAATGCAGACCATTGGTTACCTTCGGGAAGGCAGTGACCAGATGTGGGCACACAGGCGAGGGAATTCTGGGTGCTGTGCTGGTACACAGGTATATTTGCTTTGTGAAAATTCATCAAGACTTATATTTATGATTTTTACACTTTTCTATACCTATGTATTACTTCAAACTTGTTCAATAAAAAGTTTACTGAAAGAAAAAAAGGCTTAAAATGACTTTCAGATTTGAAAGAAATGAAAATACCAGAGTTCCCTATAACTTTAGCTCTGACTTAAGATTTAAAATAGGTATACAATGAAAAGAACTCACAAAAGCACAGATAAAGAAGAAAAAAATGCTAATAACAATAAGCAGTTGAAAATGCTTCCCACAAAAGATTATTAATGCATTTCAAAGACCATTTGACTGAAAGAGAAGACTACAGAGAGACTTCAACCATATGAAAACATGGACAACAATCCCCACTGTAATCATGGATAGATTCTAAATTCTTCAGTTTCCATGTCACCACATCTTAAGAGCAGGATAATTCCTACCTTCCTCACAGGGGTGTTGTGCTGCTTAATTAATGTTTGTAAAGCACTTTCTGTTCCCTGGGTGAAAGGTATCACAAAAGAGCAAAGCATAATTATGTTTTAATTGCAGGGCTGATTTTGAAGACGAAGAAAAAAAGTGCCTATGGATTGTGATTTAATCAGATCACTCCTTTAGAATCGCTGTCATGACATAGACCTTCTGGCCTCTGCTTTACTTGAGAAAATCACCTTTTAAATTTTGTTAAGTCTTGGGGTGCCTGGGTGGCTCAGTCGGTCAAGGATCCTACTTAAGCTCAGGTCATGATTTCATGGTTCATGGGTTCGAGCCTACATGGGGCTCTGTGCTGACGGCTCAGAGCGGCGAGCCTGCTTCGGATTCTGTATCTCCCTCTCTCTCTCTGCCCCTCCCCCCTCACTTTCTGTCTCTGTCTCTTTAAAAAATAAACATAAAAGATTTTAATAAAAAATGTAAGTCTTTCTGGCTCAGCTTCTCTATCTGTACAATGGGGTAACATGCTTTTCATGATCTGCAAGTATTTCTTCATTCTCTGCAAAGCTCTTCAGTGATCCTTAGATGAACGGAAGCCACCTATTGCTGTGAAAAGAAAGCATGCAACCTCCTGCTGTCTGGGATGAACAGAATTGCTCTTCCCTGGGGGGAAACTAGAATGCCAGACATTTTGGAGAAGGGCCGCTGGGGAACTAACTGTCTCTGCAGAAGGAAAGTCTGAGAACAGTCAGTCTGCAGGAAGCCAGGATACTAGGTGAGGACTTCTCAGAGTTTGTTTGCATTTGAGGTGGTTACTTCCCCAAAGGGGGAGATGATTCTCCTGTCCCTTTTATTGAGGCCATGATCATTCCTATTCTCAATCTAAAGGGTTTCTACTTACACAAAACCAGTCATTAGAGATCCATTGACACATACAGCTCAAACCATGATCTTTCAGGTATTTTGAGATGACTGATGAAACTGAGCAGTGTGATCTTGTTTTCTGAGCCCTGAGACTGGGTCTTTCATGGATCTTGACTTGGGGAGATCAAATAATTATGTCATTGTGGATTACATATTCTAGAAGAGATCTTCCTAAGAAGAAATTCTAACTATATTTTTCATCTCTCCTTTTTAACAGGGTAGATAAAACATAAAGAGACCCACAAAAGAGGTTTCTGAGTCCTTGATGAAAACGAAAGAACTTCAAATCATATGTGAGCAATATAGAGCTTTTCTGACATCAATTACCTCCACCATTTCTTCTAAGTCTTCTATTTAATTAATATATAGAAATATTTCTTATTACCCCTCCTTGATTAAAGAAAATAAATACCTAGTAAGACCAGACTACTCCCAGCTTCAAGTCACATTTTTGGGGAATATACTTCTATTTCTTTCTGAAATCTTTCAATAATTAACCTTCTTCTCCCTCGCTCTACAAAGACACATCATATGGAGGTACTTTAAAAATAAAAAGCAGTGTAAATCTTGATGACGTTTCAGTAGCTAAAATTCCCCCCTGAAAGATTAAGTCATCTGTTTGAACACCTCTGTACACCTGCCAAAATCTTTGAGGGAACAATACTGATGCATTCCCTTAGGAAAATGCAAACCAGTCAAGTGCACTGACTTTGTGAATAGAAGTCCTGAGAGTTTTATGAAATCATACTTGACTCCTCGATGATCTAATTTTAAATGCTTAGCAAGACACTTACTACCACTATACAAACATACCTGGAGAATGTCTGTGTAGACTTTGTGGAACTTTAAAAGAACACACAAAATGGTCAATACATTCAAAGCATGCCATGTCCAAAGATCACATATGCTGAAAGTCATTTTGAGGGTGGGATGAGACAATGAAGTGTCAAATTAATAGTTTCGTGGTATCTATCTTTTTTTTATTTCTGGAAGAAAACAAGGGCTTCTGCTCTTCTGCTGTGCTGACACAGTGGGAATGCTTCGGGTGAGGAACTCTTCAAAAGTTCACTATGCTCTGGGGCGCCTGGGTGGCTTAGTTGATTAAGCGTCCGACTTTCGCTTAGGCCATGATCTCACGGTTCATGGGTTTGAGCCCTGTGTCGGGCTCTGTGCTGACTGCCAGCTCCGAGCCTGGAGCCTGTTTCAGAGTCTGTGACTCTCTCTCTCTCTCTGACCCTCCCCTGCTCACGCTGTCTCTCTCTCTCTCTCCTAGAAATAAATAAAACATTATAAAAAAAAAAGTTCACTATGCTCAGCATGCCAAAGAGCAACTCCTATTGGACAAACAGGGCCCACCTCCTCAAAGTTCATGTCCAGGTACATGGTCTCTGATCCCTTGCTGTCAACACGACCAGTTAGGTTAATATTTGTCAGTCATTCCTTTCTAAAGTTCAATTTAAGGTAGAATGATTTGAATGCTTTCTGCATGACCAATAAATTAAGAGAGATTCCAGAGGTTCATGCCATAGTCCTTGATGTTATCCACCAAATGTTTCTAACTCTCTGACCTTGGGTTTGGGAGGACTGTATCAGGTATAATCTTGTAGTCGGGCACGGCCATGTGACTTAATCCACCCCATGAAATGTGAGCAGAAACAACACGTATTATTTCTTTTTTTTTTTTTAAAGGTGAAAACCTTTATTTTTTGTAATAACAAAGGAAATTTTTATTTATTTTTATTTATTTTTACAAATAGTTTATTGTCAAGTTGGTTTCCATATAACACCCAGTGCTCANAACACATATATTATTTCTAAGCAGGAGTTTTGAGAGCCAGCGAGCAATTGACCATGTCTCTCATTCCCTCTACCACAGCTATTGGCAATGTTCCAGGTGTCATCTGCTTGTCAGCTGAGGTGGCAAAGTGAAGAGAACAGAACGTAGAGCCCCTAGTCACACACAAAGGACATATGCCGTATGAGGAAAAAAGAAAACCTGCTTCCTAGGACACTGAGATGCGGGGCTATCTTGTTTCCATACCATCACCAAGCCTCTCTGACTGACCCAGCTTTTCACCAGGGTAAATATCTTAGAACTCCTAGGAGGATGACAGGAGGCTATATATATATATATATATATTGCTCTCAGTCGCATCCAGCCTGGTCCTGGGCTGTGACACCTGTTTCCTTAGGATTCTGTTACCCTTGGGGATACTCTCAGCCAACTTTCCCAATGTCCACAACAAGGATCACAACTTCAAATCATTACGGGGGCAGGCAGGTGACCTTCATGAGTAAACACACCATGTGTACACATCAAACATTTGTTAATCCTCACCCCTCCCCAAGAAAGCTCTTTTCTTGAAACATGAGGTGCTCACGGCCTGGCTCACTATTCCTAGGAGCCGTCCAGGTATGAGGACGAGTTGCAGCCACAACACTATGCCAGTGTTGGGGAAACAACAGGGACCCGTGGCATCTACAGCTCCTTCCTGGAGCTGGTGTCCATACTGAAATGCACACCAAATATTTTCAGGGTTTCTTTTTAGAAGCCAGAATCCTAGGTTTTTAATCTAAGTCTCCAATCTTCTTTTTTCTTTCCTTTTTCTTTTTCGTTTTTTAAAACAATTGTTAATTAATTTATTTTTTATTTTAGATCATACAAGCAAGGGGTAGGAGAGAGAGACAACCGTAAGCAGGTTCTCTGCTCAGTGAAAACCCAACACAGGGCTCAAACATACAATCCTGGGATCACAACCTGAGTGAAAATCAAGAGTCAGACGCTCAACTGACTGAGCCACCCAGGTGCCCCATGGGTTGTTTTTTTTTTCTTCTTCTTCTCTCTAGTCTCAGTGTAGTCTTGGCTTCATGAGTTGAACCCACTGAAAACCTTCAAATTTCTTAAGAAACTACCCAGGCTAAAGGAAACATGAGTGGGCTGCATTATCACTCCAGCCCAATGCCTCCATTCCACAGGCATTTGCAGGTGAAGCTTGCATTATGTCTTTGTGGGGACAATGGCCATTACCCATTTTTAAGAAACCCCAGATTGTTAAGCCCAAAGCCAGGTCAGGGACCAAGCTCAATCCGGAAAAAAAAAAAGTCCAAGTCAGTACACTGATTGGACCTCTCTGTTGGTCTCACAGCTTGCTAGCTCTTGAACTCACTCTTCTTTTTCTGATTATTAAAGTAATACATGATTATGAATAAAACACAGCAAAGTATTAATAAGAGAACAAGAGGTACTCATAAGTCTAAGACTCAAAGATAATCAGCGTTGGAGTCTTAGCAGAATCCTTCTGATAATAAATACCATTTAAAATATACTATGTTTAGAACTTCAGATTTTTACTTATTTGGTATTCTATTTTTTCTTATTAGATAGTTTTTCACTTCTTCATAGAATAGTCAAGGTTTAAATTTGACTTTTTTTCGGATTTCGAGAAAAAGTAATTTGCTCTTAGAATCTTCCTTTTCAAGTGCTTCACTAATTCTTGCAATAATTCTATGGCAGGATTTATTCAAAAAGAGATAGTGAAACTGTCCATCATTTTCTTATGAATAACTTGTCTAGGGATGAATAATTTAATTATTTTTAAATTTTTGTAAGTGTGCTTTTTTCTTTCAAGAGTAATTCATACTAGAGTGCCTGGGTGGCTCGGTTAAGCATCTGACTCTTGATTTCGGCTCAGGTCATAATCTCATGCATGGTTCATGAGATCTCTGCAGATAGCACAGAGCCTCTTGGGATTCTCTCTCCCCCTCTCTGCCCCTCCCCTGCTTGTGCTCATTCATGCTCTCTCTCTCTCTCAAAATAAATAAATAAACTAAAAAAAAAAGGGTGATTCTTATTAACTGTACACAACTTGGTAAATACTAAAACATGGAGAAAAGAAAAATGTATCCATAGTCCCACAACCAAAAGATAACTAGTAATATTATTTTGGTGTGCTTCCTTTCAGTCTTCTGATTTTATACATGGGTTTAAGCATGTGTGTGTGAAAAAATAAAAAAAAAAGTGTGTGCATGTGTGCACATATGTGTTATATGTAGCTATGTATTTATATTACCAAATGTGACATATAGAGAGTAGAGACAGAGAGCACTATACATAATACACACGTTATATATTCAATTATCATTGCACATTTTTGTTATGAGCTTTTTCACTCATTACATACATGTTAGATGGGGAACATACCACCACTACTCATATTTCACTTGAGGGGGAAAAGTTCTCCCTTTTGGGGAAAATGGAGGAGAAACACTATTCCCTCCAAATTCATACACTGAAGTAATTCAGAATGTGACTGTATTTGGAGAATCTTTAAAGAGATGATTAAAGTAAAAGGAGGTCATTAGAATGGACTCTAATCCAATTATGTCTGGCTCCTTATAAGAACAGGGATGATTAGGATATAAAGAAAATGCAAGCACACAGAGAAAGGGCCATGTGAAGACAGAAGGAGAAGACATCCATGTACAAATCAAGGAGAGAGGTCCCAAAATTAAATCAACTCTGATGACACCTTAATCTTAGACTTCCAACCTCCAGAACTGTGAGGAAACAAATTCCTGTTTTTTAAGCCAGCCTATGGTATTTGTTATAGCAGGTCTACCAAACTCAAACAATCACAGGACAACTTTCTATAACATCATGAAAAGTAACAAAAATGACAGAGGAAGTGGTGGTAATAGTAGGCATAGAGGTGGAGCAGGTAGGAGGCTTGGGAGAGGCTGACCGAAAAGCTTTCCTTTTATTGTTACCTTTCCTTAGAGGAAAAGTGAAGATATACCACTATCAATAAGGAGGCCAAATGAATGTTTACTCATACGTATCTTTCTCAACTTACCATCGTAAGTTGAAACTATTATTAAGTTGAAAATGCATTTAATATCCCTAACCTACTGAACATCGTAGCTTAGGCTAGCTTCCCTTAAATGTGCTCAGAACACGCAGCCTACAGTTGGATGAAATCATCTAACACAAAGCCTATTTTATACTAACGCACTGAATATCTCATGTACTTTATTGAATACTCTACTGAAGGTAAAAACTAGAATGGCTGTATGGTCACAGAATGGTTGTAAGTATATCGGCTGTTTATTCTTATGATTCCGTGGCTAGCTGGGGCCTGAGGCTCACTGCCGCTGCCCAGCACCATGAGAGTATTGTATTGCATATCACTAGCCCGGGAAAAGATCAACATTAAAACTCCAAAGACATTCTCTGCTAAATGCATATTGTGCTTTCACATCGTAAAGTTGAAAAAAATCTTACATCAAACCTACAGGTTAAGGACCATCTATATCGTATAACTGGCCTCCCCATCTTTAACTTACAATGTGATAATCTTTCCACTGCATTATTTAATTTTTACTATCTTATATTTTTACTTTGTACATAATCATTGATATGTATATTCCTTGAACTTTAACCCCAAAAAGATTAGCTAAGAATGCTTGAAACATGAACATTTTCACAGCATTTGAAGAAACTGCAAGTCTAATAATGAATTAGACAATAATTTAAATTCTCTAAACAATTCTGAAGAGCAATTTGAATAAAGATCTAACTTTAAATTAAATAATAGGGAGAAAAACCACCAGAGCATATCTCTTGCACTCAGGAAATGTTGAATGTTTATTGAATTAATCAACAAGTGAGTGAATAAATGAATGGCTGAATGAGCAAGTGATGTGCCTATCAGGGGTCAGCAAACTTTTTCCATAAAAGGTCAGATAGTAAATAGGTAAGGCTTTGTGGGCCATATGGCTATATGTCTCAGTCACAATTACTCAACTTTTCCATGTAGCCCAAAGGCACCAACAGACAATACGTACATAAATGGGCACAGCCACGTTCTGATTGGATGTAGCCCCCTGGTCAAAGTTTGCTGACCTCTGATTTAAATATTCACTCCCTTGATCAAATCCTTTTCTAGCAGCCTATTGTCTGCCAATTTCAGGACAAGCCACCCAGTTGGGATCTAATATCCCACACAGCAGGAATCCCCTCTACCTTCCCTGTCTTATCTCCCATTACTCTGACATACCTAATGCCTACCCTAAATAAACTGGGCCATTAATCCATGCTCCAGGTTTCCCCACTTCCTCACTCCTGCTCATCTACTTAAATTGTATTTGTCTTTGAATGCCATCCTCAAAGTCTACATTGTCCAGGAAGCTTTTTTGGATTTGTCCAGTCAGGTGTGAGCTTTCTCCCTCTGAACCCCATAAATGACATTTTACTTACTTTGCTAATTGTGTTTTCAGCTTTGTATGTCCCCCAATACCTTGAACATACCATGGACTCAATCTCTGAAGAATACACCGACATGATACCATTTTGAATTTTCTGCCTCAGCAAAGTGAAAAGGGCCTCTGACTGGTGTCTGTGTTCGGTGGATTCTAAGACTTGCTATTCCTGGAATAACTGTAGAGGCCCCTTCTTTGTGGGGTCATTAATCTGGCAGGAATTGAAAGAGCCTTGTTGGCTATAGAACTTTCAAAGTGCATTAGGGAGCTAGGATTCCTGGAGCCAGCTGTCCTTTTAATTAACTTTGGTCTGGTAGCAAGGAGCTATCGCCTCAATTGCTACACTCCACACGAGGTTAATAAGAATCGATATTTTAGGGGCGGCTGGGTGGCTCAGTCGGTTAAGCATCTGATTTCGGCTCAAGTCATGATCTCGCAGTTCGTGGGTTCAAGTCCTGCTTCGGGCTCTGTGCTGACAGCTAGCTCAGAGCCGGGAGCCTGCTTCAGATTCTGTGTCTCCCTCTCTCTCTGACCCTCCCCTACACTCTTTCTCTCTCTCTTAGAAATAAATAAAACATTAAAAAAATTAGAATTGAGATTTTACCTGTTGTATTCCTAGCTACTTGCTTACAGATCATTTCCTTGTGACTGCAAGTGAGAAGTTCTGTTCAACTCAGACATGTCTCGAGTGCCTGCCTGTGAGTGCAGGAAGTGCTGTGAGAAATGGAAAGATAAATAAGACATGAGCAGCCCTGATACCCAGGACTTAACAGTCTAGTCAGGGAGACAGATACACATCCAAGGCCTAAAATACAAAGCAGGTTGCAGTGAGGGTTATAATGGAACATGGTGAGATGATATTGCAAAAAGAGAGATTAATTTTGATGGAAGCAGTGGAGTCTAGACAAAGAAGCCTCACAGAGTAGATGGGATTTGAGCAGGAACTTGGTAGGAAAACAGTGATAAACACATGGACACTGTGATCTCTTGGGGAGTTAGAGCTGGCAATGACCTCAGACAACCCTCTCCTTTATCTGGTAAGGAATGTGAGACCCAGAGAGGAACTGTGACCTCAGGCACCTTGCCTGCCCTTCTTTAGAACCATTCATATTCACAGGAGAGGTAGAAAAAGAGTCTTAGACTAGAATATTTTCATTCCGGGGCATTAGGGACAAACGTCAGAGGCAGCAATTAGTAGTCTGACCACACAGCAAGCCCAAGCCTAGGGCAGCCTCTGCAGGAAGCCATTGCCTTTGGTTAGTTATCAAGGGACCAGATTTAGCTGCTAGCAAAATCGCACCTGGGTCCTGTAACTGAAGGCTACAGAAGCTTGGTAATGGAACAAAAGTAATAGGGGAGAGATCAGAGCGAGCTTTAAACTCTGGGTAGGGAATCTTGTGGAAAAGTCCAACTTTGGTTCAAAAAAAAAGAGATCTCAAAAGCAACCAAAGGAATGATGATTTGCCCTAGAATTACAGGGTACAATATATCACAGGGGCAGGCATGGGTTTGTGTTCTCATAGGGAGTGTGTTTCCCTGAGTCTGGGAGGGGAAGCACAGGTGTCCCAAGTCTCCCTCCCTCCCTGTGCCCCCAACCCCTTCCGTTCTGCTGGCAAGGACACCAGACCATCATGACTGGGCTGATGCCAACCCAGAAAGCAAACCTCCCACGGTGAGTCAGAGAAGTAGCCAGGGCCCCGAAGAATGCCTTGTGACAGTTTAATTTAAATAGATTATTCAGTTCTCTTTACCCTCATCACGAACAGGGCGTATGTAACTGAATAATTTAACAACAAATCTTCATTTATTTATTTTAGATTCACAGGAGCAGCTGTGCCTTTTTTTTTTTTTTTTCTTTTCTTCACAGACTTTATTAGGCTCTGTTCTGTTTCTACCAAGTTCTCCCTCCTCTGTATTCTCCCAACTCTGCCTCTGGATCTCCCTCCTCATTCCTACCATGGAAATTTGTCGCGCCCATGTTAATCTACTGAAAAAAACATTTTTCCATAAAACAAAACAAAAATTGCATCCACAGAGCAGATGCAGTAAAACAGTCTGAATAAACTCTGTGGCTTTATCTCTTGAAAAAAGTTACACTTATTTTCCATACGTGAAACACCCAGTTAAAGAGGCACGACAGGAACATTACACAAATTACCCATTCAAGACGATTTATTTCCCAGTGATGGAAATGTGTTTCTGAATGACAAACAAAGCAACTTTTACCAACATTATTGCCTTAATATAGTTTATATCAGTTTACTGAGCACTGATGAGGGTATAGAAGGTAGCATTTTTCCTAACAAATGTTCAATAAGAAGTAATAATGGAATGTTAGACATGGGGGAAAGGGCAGAGATTATCAGCAGTCTCTAGACCAACCATTTATTCTAAAGATGGGAAAACTGAGGTAGAGAGAAACCAAAGGATTTGCCCAAAGTCAGACAACCAGGACAAAGCCCCACAGCAGATGTAAAATTCAAGTCTAGAAATCCTCCTCAGTTCAAGTCTCTAGTCACTACATCCAGTCTCTTTAACAGTAGTCTGTGGCATAGATGTATATGGGATATATGAGCATTACATATGTGAATATATGTGTATACATTCACTAAGGAACTCCTGTCCCAGCATCCTAAATCCCAAAGAAACAGTATCCTACTGGGAGTATTACTTAGCTGTCTATCAAGGTTTCCATAGAGACAAAGAGCCAGAGTCAGTTAACATAAAGGAAATTTTTTGCACAGGAACTAACATGGACTGTACAGCAGGTTTTCAGGAAGTGCTTGTCAACACGCTGTGAAAAGCCTGGAATACATTTTTACAGCACAATCTATGATAATTTCCAGAGCAGAAAATCCATACAGATAACCTAGCAAAGTTAGGAGAATGCAGGAAACCTTCACTGGAGGAGAACTTTCTGTGGAGGGGAGGAGGAGGAGGAAGGCAGAACTGTCAGCTTCTCTTCCGTCCCAGATACTGGAAGGTCTTTGGTCAGATACCTTTTCCCCCACTTCAGATCAAAGAGTCTGCCTCCAGAAGCCACTGATTACGGCTATTGACTCAAGGTCTCATCTACTCAAGAAATATCTGGAACAAAAGGACTTTAAAAGCTCTATGTGGAATTTAAGATATAAAAAAGATGAACATAAGGGAAGGGAAGCAAAAATCATACAAAAACGGGGAGCGTGCAAATCATAAGAGACTCATAAATACAGAGAACAAACTGAGGGTTGCTGGAGGGGTGTGGATGGGTGGATGGGCTAAATGGGCAAGGAGCATTAAGGAGGACATTGTTGGGATGAGCACTGGGTGTTATATGGAAGTGATGAGTCAGTAAATTCTACTCCTGCAACCATTATTGCACTATATGTTAACTAACTTGGATGTAAATTTTTTAAAAAATACATTACTTTAAAAACTCCTGTTAGCATTGTGCTTCCTCACAGTTTGCTTCTTTGCCTCCCTCAGAGACTCAGGTAAAGTAAAAGGCCATTTAAAAATTCTGACTCTTCGACATCCATGAAAGATATCTAACCTAGCCTCCTCCCCATTATTCACTAAAAGCTTGAGATCTGGTTACATAATACTCCTCTTAAATAATATTTCAGATTATTGAAATAAGAAAAACTCTGGAACATGAGAATATAATTATTCCATGAGCTACTAATTATACCGAAGTCTGCTTAGAACACCCTTATATTTGAAAGCTTCTGTTACCACTGACCTGTTCAAATGCCCACATTACCAAAACAGTGGCACTGTGTTCTAAAGGAGCATTCCGAAATTGCGTCTGTCAGGGGAAACCAGAAAAATGCCAGTTGTCATAATAGTTACATCTACTTTTCTGCAAGAAGATGAAAAACCTTATAAAATCTTCACAAATGGAAGTCCTACTAAAGAACTCTAGCCTTGACCTGTCTCTGTTGCAGCTTGAAGAAACAGCCTTCCCTAAACAAGGCAGAAAATGGGATAAAGTGGTTTAGTGCCGGTGCTCCTGAAACAGAAAAACACACTCACGGGAAGCCTCGCTCTGACTAAAGTTATTCCTCAGGTTTGCAGCCTCCCTATCTCTTATTTGGTAGCTCCCCTAATCAAATTAGCTTTGTGATTATAAACAAACCGGAAAACTGCTGTGTAATGACCCTCCAGCCCTGTGCTCCACTAGCACCAGAAATGCTTTCGGAGAATAGTTTGCCTCCCTGAGGATTCAAGGAGCCAGATCTGTACCAGCTGAACTGCCATTCTTCTTTTCCCCAGCCTCAAAATCGACTTTCTCCCCTTCTTTGTCATCAACCATATCCATTTTACTAACCAAGATCTCCATGTTCGACTTCTGACACATCCTTCATTTGGATCTTCTGCTCTCCATCCCTCACCATCCACTCATCCATATCTAATTTAGTTCCAAAGGCTCCTATACCTTGGAAATCATATGGCCTGCAAGTCACCGTGGAATCTTTTTAAAAAAATTTTTTTAAATGTTTATTTATTTACTTTTTAGAGAGAGACCAGACACACACAGAACACGAGCAGGGGAGGGGTAGAGAGAGAGGGAGAGTCCAGAATCTGAAGCAGGTTCCAGGCTCTGAGGTGTTAGCCAAGAGCCTGATGAGGGGTTCGAACCCACGAACTGTGAGATCATGACCTGAGCTGAAATTGGACGCTTAACTGACTGAGCCACCCAGACACCCCTGGAATCTTTTAATCCAGGAAGGCAAATCTCCTCACTGAGTCATGAACTTGAGATGTTTGTTCCTTTCTATGTCCTGACTCACGGAATTCTACTTGATGTGGTATTTAATAGCTGTAAAATGTCACTACAATTCATAGCAGGGTTTAAGTAAATCTCAAATACGAATAATTTATTTGCAAGCTTTTTCTAAATTGTTAAGTTCTAGAAAAGTTTAACTATTAATTCTGGTCTGTCTTCACAGTTGTACCCCAACATTCAGCACATATTACCCACTGAAATAATTCCACTACTAGTGCATGTGTGTCTCTATTAAACTTGACTGTAATCTATTTGGAAGCAGAATTTCATCACTAATCATCTTGAGCTTTTGTTCCTAAGCAGAAGAGGCTAGTGGAATGAGATTGGGCCAGTCTTCTACCACAAAGGAGACAACAATACACATTTGTCGACTGCTTCAGTTGGGCATTAAAAACAAATAGGGGAGCACAGCAGAATCTTATCTCACCAGACCAACTTTCCCATTAAGGAAAAACAACAAAAATATGTGGTGACTAGTGAGAAAATATCTGTGAAGTGCTAGAAATAGTTTGAGAAGCATTTGCCACAAATAGCAACTTCCTGCTCTGGGGAACATTGAAATTATGATTTCCAAATGGTGATTTGATACTTAAACCTTGCATTTTGCGAGTTATAAGCTCAGGAAGGGCAGATGTCTATACAGAAGTAACCAAGTGTCTTGGAAAACAGGGACTCTCAGTGAATCACAATGAGTGTTCAGAGGGTCTAGATTTAAAGGTAGTGAAGGCTCACAAGGTGTTTTGGTGTCTTTTTCTCCTTTCCCTTCCCCTGCCTTTATCTAGAGGAATGTGTGTGAGATTCTTTTTTAAGCTGTAAACACAAGCAAGCCCATGGTTACATTCTCTAACGTCCTTTGATCATAACACTATGATTTATGGTTAACAAATCTTAGTGAGCTCATCCTTCCCCTCATTACCCAACTTACCCCTAATCAAACATCTTTCCTTTCCTTTCTCCCTGGGGCCTCCATCTCTGACAGGAGTCATCCCTCCTACACAAAGACGACACAGACCGTACTACTCATAACAATCCAGTTTTGAAGTGTCACTGAGTACCTTGTAAATGGAATTAATGATCAGAATAGTCTAGAATTATAGGGCTATCAGAACTTTCAAAGTTATCTATAACACACGTTGAGTCTAGTTAAAACCTTTACAAACAGATGAACAATCTTGGTCAGTCTGAAGATTGCCTGAAAATGTGAGGGCACAATCTGTCAATATTCTATAACAACCTATCACCTAGCAAATTAGCAGGGATTTATTTTTTAATGGCCAACACTCATTCTTGGAAACGGTGTGACAAAATGGCCACTTTCATACATTATGGGGGAATATGTAAATTTGAAAAACCCTGTTTAAAAAATGGGCAAAATGTATAAGAGGGTCAAACTGTTCTAAGAATCCTTTGATTCAGTAGTTATGTATCTAGAAATGGCTTAGGGATATAAAATCTGCAATACAGAAAAATGTTTAAAGCCTAAAATATTTATTAGGTATAATTTTCACAATAGTAAGAAAAGGCAAAACTTAAATATCCAACACCACAGGATTGAGAATGGAAATTAAGATATTATACTGCACAAATGGAAACTGCAACCATATCCCTCATCATGGAAAAGAGAGGGAGAAGAGTCTGTTACAAAACAGATTTACTGTCATAGCTGATGAAGCACACACCAGAAATCCCAAAGGAAGTTCAACTGCTTTATTTGTTTCTTAGTCTAACGATATAATGGTCTGGTGGAATGAGATTTGGCCCATCTCCCTTGTCTTTTTCAAGCCCTACCATAAAGTAGACAACAAATACTAGTCTGCTCATCGCTTACATTGGTCATTGAAAATGAATAAGGAAAAGCAGCAGAGTGTCATCTGAGAAACTTTATTCTTAAGGGGAAAAACGCATGATGATGAATGATAAAGCATATCACTACAGTGGGTGGGGGGGTTTCAAGATGAGCACCCATTGTCCATTCGATTCATCCCAAGCTCAGTTCCCACAAGAATTTAACTCTAAACTCCATGGCACCACACCAGAAAATATTACACCTATCAAAATACTGTGAAGGGTAATATTCCAGTAACATATTTCTTAACTTTTATTATATTAAGGTATTGCCTTTCTTTTCTGAGTGGTAATTGGTATCACACCAGGCTCCCTTCTTTTTGGGTTATTCTAGGGTTCCCAGACTTTAGGAATGGGGACATGGAGATGGGGAATACTCCTCCCACTATAGATTATTATGTACTCATTCAACTAAGATGGGGAAAGGCAAGATAAAATTATAAATGGGGACATGGATGACTTGCCATCACCTTTTGATTTCTACTTTTCAGTTTCTTTCCAAGGTTCTTACAAGGTGGGCACCTGAGTGGCTCAGCCAGTTAAACATCTGACTCTTGATTTTGGCTCAGTTTGTGATCTCCCAGCTCTGTGCTCACAGTGTGGGGCCTGCTTGGGATTCTCTCTTTCCCTCTCTCTCTCTGCCTCTCTTTCTCTCAAAATAAATAAATAAAATTTTAAAAAGTAAAATAGTGCTTGAATAAATACCCAACTACGATGCTCCAAGCACCTTTTAAAAAAATTAAATAAATAAAATTTAAAAAATTAAAGATAAGACATTTTACTAATCACTTAATTCTTAGCCACAAAAGTTTAAACCAGTGTGTCTTCCTTGTTAACTAGTACCTTTTGCCAAGTAGTGTGCTAGATAAAAGGATGAGAAAGTCACGGTCTGTATTCTCAAGGAGGTCACAGATCTCTGTGCTATGGAGAGAGTGCTATGGATTCAAGTGGTGGTGGTACAGGATAATGCAGAGGGGACAACAGGGACACAAGAGAGGGAGTTATTGGTCCTGCCTGGAGTTGAGTGAGTAACAGAGGACGTGGCAGGAAAAGGAAGTCTCAAGCTGAGTTTAGGAGAGTTTCGCTTCACTGTTTGGGGGTACGTGATAGAAGAAAATTCCGAGCAGAGAGAACAGAACCAAGGAATCTGATTGGGCTGGGAACTCGGGAAGGTATATAATAAGCAAAAAGGAGATGACGGAGGTGTGATCAAATGACAGCTGCAAGGAGAATAACATGTAAGGAGGACTTAAGCGACCAGACAGAGGTAAAATCACAGGACTCGGTGACAGACGGGCCATGGGCGGTAGGGAACAAGGACTGAAGAGTGACTCCAAGTGTTGTCATTTAGGCAAAACTCACTAAACCTAATCCTAGGTTCAGTTAGGGGGACAGTGAGGCCATTGACTAAATCGAGAAAAAGAAGAGAAGGGATAGATTTGGGAAGAGGGAAAAGAGAAGACAGGACTCATTCTGGACATTTGGAGGTTGAGCTGCCTCTGCAAGTGGCATCCAGACAGTAATGACTGTCATAGCACTGTGATGCTAGCAGCCAGGAAAAAGGTCAGGATTAGAGGATGACTTCTGGGAGTAGAGATTATTGTCAAAATCATAGATAAAAGCAGGAGAACAGAAACAGCCTCCTGACCATCCTCCCTAGTTCTAGACCAGCCTTCCCTCCTCCCAGCCTAATCAACTCCCCATACTGGAGCCCCAGTGACCTTTCAAACCAGAAATCCTACCAGTGAATGCCTCTGCTTAGAACCCTTCCATATACCCAATCTCACTGGTAGTCAGAGGAATGTCAATTGAAAGGAAAATGAGATTCTATTTTTTGCCTGCTGGACTGGAAAAAATTAAAGATTGATAATATCCATTGCTGGTAAGCACACAGGAAAATGAGCACTCATACATTTCTGGTAGGAGTGCAAATTGCTATGATATTTTGGGACACCTATTACCATTTTAAAATCTCATAACTTAGGGTGACAGATGGTAGCTACACCTGTGGTGAGCAGAATATAATGTATAGAGAAGTTGAATCACTGTGTTGTACACTTGAAACTAATGTAATATTATGTCAACTATACCCAAATTTAAAAAATTTAAGATAGAATTACAAACCATAAAAGAATAAAAAATAGAGTCTCAAACTTTTGATCCAGCAATCCCACTCTTAAGAATCTTTTAGAAACAAAAGCAACAGTACAAAGGGTATATGTGCAATAGTCCTTATTGCTACACTGTTTTTAAGAACTTAGAAACAACCTACTTGAAGTAATATATACGTTCAAACAAATAAATGGGGATACACATTAAGTAGTAGTATGCAGCTGTTAAAAACTGATCCTAATATCTACATATGTTTAGATTTGGATCTAGAGAGATCCTTGTGAGGGAACTCAGGTTAATTAAGAAAAACATAAGTTGCCCAATTCTATGTGATGATTTAAGAGAAAACAAAGAAAAAAATGGCATTTCATAATAGCTATGCTAATAAGAGTCAATATGAATATTGTGCTTACTTTTTACTGGATATTATTATAAGTGTAGAATGTGCTACTCATTTAATACTCACCATAACCTCATAAAGGAGGTAAAAGATTGTTAAGCCTCCCATTTTACAGATAAGGAAAATGAGGCCAAAATAGATTAATTTGTGGAAGGTCACTAGTAAGTGGCAGGCAGGGTTTCAATCAGGCAGTGTGGCTAAGCTTTACCTCTGCTCTATTCTATACAAATTATGAGAGAAGGGTTGGAGATTACTATTTTTTTCTATCACTGTATTTTTGGACTTATTAGGAAGTGTGTTGTTTCCCTCCTTGACCTCAATTGCAGCAATTTCTTACTTGACACATCCCCAAAAGCAAGGGAATCAAGAGCAAAAATGAACTATTGGG